>NC_058409.1:138450191-138502971 GCF_002201575.2 Neomonachus schauinslandi | reverse complement strand
TTTCTTTCTTTCTTTCTTTCTTTCTTTCTTTCTTTCTTTCTTTCTTTCTTTCTTTCTTTCTTTCTTTCTTCTTTCTTCCTTTTTTTTTGCTACATAGAAGTTTTACTGTATTATTATGTCACATTTATGCATCATTTCTGATGTGATTTAGCATTTTCTAATATGATTAAACAGATTTCTCTAATCCAGAGTAGAAAAATTTTATGCTTATGTTCTCCTAGCACCCTTCAGTTTTCAGTTTGTGCATTTTAATGATTCATTTATCTGAAATATATTTTTGGGTAAGGACTGAGATCAAATCTAGCCTTATATATATATATATTTTTTTTTTCCCTAAATTGCTGACCAGTTGTCCCAAAATATTTATTGAGGTATCCATCTTTGTTCCTATGGATTTAAAATGCCACTCTTATGATAGATTATATTTCTGGGCAACTTGAGTTTATTTTTAAATGCTTAGGTATTTCTCATTGCTTTTGAGACAAAGATCTCTATTCTGAATGTGCCTTGTGAGTCTTGCATAGTCTTCCTTCTGCCCCCACCTTGTCACTGCCTTTCACGTGCCTTCTTTAGCTCTTGAACTCTTGCTCTTTCTTGCTCGGGGCCTTTGCAGGCTGTTTGCTCTGCCTGGTACTCTTTCTGTACCCAGATTCCTATTTGGCCTTAAGCTTATCTCTTAATTCTCAAATGAAGCCTTCTTCAGTTTCCAATCTCAGGTTGGGTTTACACTTTTAAAGAACTATAGTCATTTCCTTTAGAGTCTTTAGTTATAAACTATACATTTTATAAGTGTAATAATTTGATGAGTACCTCCTTCCTTCAGCAGGCTGGAAACTTCCCTCTACCAGGGACTCTGCCTGATATTGCTTATAATTGTACCCCCATCACCAGCCACATGGTTGCACTTAATAGAGAGTTCTTTGTTGCTAAATGAATGAATGGATAGACGTTCTCTTTACTATTCTTCTTTGGGTATTGGATATTATTACCTGGGTATTTATATAAGACATAATGAGAGGGGCTGGTTTACCCCAGTGTACCTCTGGGATATCTCCAAAGAAGAGATTTGTGGTCAAGTTTGCCTGGGTCCTGAATCTCCTCTGATTTTCAAGCCTGAGTCTGATGCAGATGATTCCTGCTCTATTTCTGCCTTTTGAACAAGATGTAATAATGAGATTTCATGGGGTCCATGATGCTCCAGGATTGGCTATACACGGGGATCCCCAGCAGAACCTCATCTAGTCCTGCCCGATACTTACCCGGGTACTGAGGGTCTTGGTACTCGTTCATGAATCCTGTGACAGATTGACTAGTTGTTGATGCTGAACCTTATCCTGAAGTGGTGAACTTCCTGGTCTTTTGCTTTTCCTGGTGGGAAAGGGCAGGGAGGAAGAATGATCATCTTCTTCCTCCAACCAGGATTCTACCTTATCCTGGAACCAAACTGTCATATACTAAAACCATTAGATTGGAAAATCCAGACTAAAAAGCAGGCGCCTGGGAGCATGATTAATGCCTTTGAGAAAAATATTTCTTTTAAAAGAAGAGACAGTCTCATTTGCCTACACTCACTTGCTATTATACCAGTTGGTTTTGTGGAGTCATGAATACCCATTGGAATTCCTTTCAGCTACTCTGCTGTAGGGTGCTGAAACAATCAGGTACAGTTTTTTAAAATATCCCGTGATTTATAATTAATTCATCAGATTAAAATTCCTTTCCCCCTCCTTAATTTAAAATGTGTATCTGCGTCTAGTAGGGGGGTTGAGGAGAGGAGGGGTTGCCATATGTGAAATTTGATAGCGTCCCACGTAGACCAGAAGGGAGAGACACATTTGTAATTTGCATCGGAAACGAGGGAAGACTGACAGGTGTCCTGAGGCCAGACCATGAACCTGTTGGTACCACGTGGTTACCCATGGTCTTTGCTTGTGTAGGGAAGGAGATGAGACCAATAAAATGAGTGATATAAATGATAAGATTTGGAAGTGCTGAGGAGTCAGAGTGGCGCAGGCCAGTTATTTCTTGCAGTTTTCCCAGGGATCTAGGAGCCACCTGCTTACATGGAAAAATTTGCCCTCCTAAAAACACCAGGCAGATACTTTTCAGAGCACAGAGAATAAAACGTTCAAAATTAAAGTTAAATTTCAAAAAATATCATCATTGTGAATGAACTTCCTTTATTATAAATATAGTTGTATACATTAAATTGTTAATCTGGTTTTGTCTTTGGGATGTCATTCGTGGACAAGATTAAGGATTATACGCCTAAAATATGTTGGGAGGAAGAGGGAATATTTAGACTCAATTTTCTCACGTGGAAGGCTCAGATACCATCAACTGTAACTCCATCAATTTGCTTCAGCTCTGCCTAATAAATCCTGATGAGTTGTTAAAACTGATGTAGGTTTGTGCTGGAGTTGTATCATATCGAATATTTCTTGTCAGACTCATTGGTATGCATTACCCACGAGCATGTATCTTGTTAAATCTAAATCAAATTCTTGTACAAGGCTAGTCTCACAAATGCGATCTTTTTAATTGTGACATGCCAATGAGTGGCCATTCCTGGAGGAAGCTTCCCCTTTGGCATATTTGAAAGTGGATGATGTAAAAATGATTAACTTAGGAATCAGGAAACTATGTGAGACTGCAAGACCTGGAGCCAGTCTCCTTAGCTAGATCCCAATAAAGCCCTAAGAAATATGTGCTGTCATTGCAAAGCTCATTTTTCCACGCTAGACTCTAATATTTGGCTAAGAACTTTCTTTTCTTTCCATGTTTGCTCTACATAGAATCTGGGGGGTATGAAGATTGATGAAGGAATAAGAGCCTGAGTTTCGGGAGCCAGCGTTAGTGCTTCTGGGTGATGACAAATCGTGCTTTAGCCACCCCCCCCCTTTTATATTTATTCTCTCTCTCTTATTCTCCATCTCTCTCCATCCTCTCTTTTCTTTCGCAAAGCATGTAAGTGATAGGTTGGAATGGAAGCATGTGCTGTTCAGAAGGTGTTCTCTATTTTAACATCTGGATGGAAACTGGACAACAAGGTGCTTGTTCTTGGACACTTGATCAGGAAGCTATGGTGGGGAAACCTCTCCTCACCAGTCCTTGTCGTCACCAGACCTCCAATGCGTGTGCCAAAAGACAATTCACAATTTCATCAAGAGGGAAAACAATGAAGAGTTGTCTACCACGCGGATCGAGCACCGTTGTGCATCTTGATTTTACTTTCTAAGGAGCTGCCATTCGAAATGACGTCGAGACGTTACCCTGAGCTGTCGAATCAGTTCACGGCTGGGAAATATCTTGATAAAAACACTTTGTTAACTTCGGGGACTCCTGCCTTTCATGAGGAGAGGAGCCATCTGAAGAACTTCAGTAAAATAGGCACGATTTACATGTTCTTCTTAGCTATTTCTCTTGTCAGTATTTGCAACTGAGAAGAGAATGGCAAGGCAGACCTTTTGTGAGATTTCAGGAGGTGTCTTAAATTCTGTTTCTACCTTCCCTGTCCCTGCCAAGGCCAAGCAAACATCATCCCCCCCAGACTGGGTACAGTAGCCTCCATTCTTTTTTTTTTTTTTTAAGATTTTATTTACTTATTTATTTTAGAGATGGGGTGGGGGAGAGAGTGGGAGGGGAGGAGCAGAGGGAGAGGGACAAGCAGACTCCGTGCTGAGTGCAGAACCCGATGTGGGGCTTGATCCCATGACCCGAGCCAAAATCAAGAGTTGGACATTTAGTGAGCGAGCCAACCAGGTGCCCCCATGCTGCTTTTATTCTGAACCTCTCTGGTTCGGTTCACTAACCAGCAGCTAGAGTCATGTTTCAGAACAAAAATCTGTCATTCTCCCATTGGAGAACCATCCAGTGACTTCCTAATCCATACAGACTGATTCACTATAGCCAAATTCTTTATTATCGCCTCTGAGTACTACATGATTTGCCCCTTTCCTACATTTCCCCTGTTTCTGGAATACACCTGGCTAATTCCAAGGTCAGGGTCTTTGCAGATCCGAAATCCTTGGCCTGGAACATATGTGTCTCTTCTCTTTGCACGGCTGACTCTTTCCCATCCTTTGGATTTCAGCTCCAAGTTCCCAACCAGCAGAGCCTTCCAGGACCCCTCCTACAAAGTAGCACCCCCCCCCCCCCCTATATTCAGTAGTGCTCTGTGCATTTCTTTCTTTTTTTTTTTTAAAGATTTTATTTATTTATTTGAGAGAGAGAATGAGAGACAGAGAGCACGAGAGGGAAGAGAGGGCAGAGGGAGAAGCAGACCCCCTGCCGAGCAGGGAGCCCGATGCGGGACTCGATCCCGGGACTCCAGGATCATGACCTGAGCCGAAGGCAGTCGCCCAACCAACTGAGCCACCCAGGCGCCCCAGTGCTCTGTGCATTTCCTTCAGGTCTTTGTCTGTTTTGAAATTCCAGTTTATTTATTTTCATTTCCTAATTATGTCCTCTGCCTTTCTGAAGGTGGGAATCTGGTTTGCTTTATTCACTGCTGTAAAACTTAACTTTGACATGGTATCTGTTTACAGAGGATGCATGACTATGGCTAAAGTGACCTATAAGTTAGGTACGAGTATGCCCCCATTTTACAGATGAAGAAACTGAGGGACAGTGAAGTGAAATATCTTTTTCAGGGTCCCAGATCTATTAAGAGATGAAAATACTATTTGTTTTATATTAATTGAAAGAATGAATGAGCCTTTATTGGTCTAACATAAGCCTTCTAGAAATCACAGTTTTAGGTATTAAAAAAGAGAACCGTAAAATGGGTCAGCTAAAAGGAGAGGTCATGAAATAGAATGTTTTCCCAGCTAAGGTGAAAACTCTTCCCATCCCCAGCTGTTTAGCATATGTTTTTGTTTTTCAAACTTTTTTTTTTGTTCCTAAAACCTCTCTAAATTCTGGGATCCTTGACAAAGTCTGACTGTTATGCCAGGTTGAAACTCAGCCACCCATATTTGCTCATTTTGCATCAGATTTACTGTCCAGCAGAGGCAAAACTGAGGTCACCGAGCTAAAACTAGACTTTGACTTAACAGCATTATGTCTGGTGTAATGTTGAATGCAGAGATTTATTACTCAGTGTTGGTAGGTTGCAGGGAGACCGTTGTGTGATTTATTTACTGTCAGAACTAAATGGTTAAGTTTCTAAAGTGAATGCTGTTATTCCCCAAATAAGTTATCACTTTAAAAATATTTTAGGCTGATTTTACTACACGTTTTAAAGTATCGGTGTGTAAATTCCAAGGCTTATGTTAGACCACAGAACAACTGTGGCAGAAGGCAAAAGTAATGTTATAATTTCTGCTCGGTAACATTTTTTTGTGCAACTGGGATGTGTGTGTGTGTCTATATAGGACTTTCTTCCCAGCTGTAAAAAATCCGTGTTCCACTTACATGCAAATCATGGAGTAATTACTAAAATGAATTTTTGAAGGCCAGTGCCATCAGAAATTTGCTTTGTTCCAACTTTAAAGATTTTGGTCCAATCTCTCTCTTTTTTAAAAAAACTCAATTAACTAATTTCCCTGTCTCTTTTGATATTGCTAATCTGTTGTGTTTTGATTCTTCATATGGAAATCAGTGAAACAGTGCTGATCACAAAAACCCCTTTCCTAATAGAAATTTCAGGTTTCTTGTTGTAACTAATGGAAATACTTACAAAATATATTCAGTGAGACAGAAGGATGACTGACTGTCCGAGGGGATTGATAACAAGGAACCCCATGTTCTTGACCCAAGCACCCCATCACCTTGGGTACCAGTAAGCAGCCCATTTGCACCTCTATCCCTCTGTGGACATGGCTCCCCAGTGAGGGGAGCATCATGCTCAGTTACTGTCCTTAAAGAGGCTTGTGAACTGCATTATTTATTTTCCTGTTCTTTAAATCAGAAGTCATAGCTCTGGAAGCTCCTTCAAGAAGCCTTCTGGTGGTAGTGGTGTCAGGCCAACATGTGGCCTGAAGAGCTATTTTTGCTTTTTGAACATTCCTGTTGGGTTTTCCGAGCCAGCCTTGGGCTCAGCCAGCAGGTCCTCAGTGCTGTCATCAGAGGCAAAGATGCCCAGATGAGATTGAGGAAGAGGCTGTGGATGCTGCATCCACCTGTTTCAGTGGCTTCTCCATCTGCTCTATAGCTAATGAATGTTGCTGTGAAGAATTGGCTAAAATTTAATGCTCTGCATTTAAAAAGACAACCAAAATTAGTATTTCATTCACCATCCCAAGTCCATGCCATGTTTTTTTTTTCTTAAAAGAATAACCTTTTTCCAATGTGTTTTAGATATCTTTGACCTTGAGGGTCAACAGTGGTGTAAAGATATTCTTGGAAGCAGCAAGTGGAAGGGAAGGGAGCCTTTGGGTCCTACTTGGGCCTGATCTATGGGGTTAAGAGGAAAAATAAGAGAGTTGGAGAATCTCACAGGCATGGGGAGAGTGAGAAGAGGAAGGTGGGCGAGTATGACTGGGCATGTAGGGACTAGAATCTGGTTTCTGGTTGCCTCTGGGTGCAGGCATGATTCAGATGGTGTGGAGGAGTCTTGACCACATTGACCACGGCATGCTTTCTCCATTCCCTTGGTGTTTCAAAGACCCGAGTCTGGTTTTCCTGGGGCTCAGTATCACCACAGACCTGAACACTTGCAACACCGTCTCCTCTCTAGCTGCTCACACACGACAGGTTGGGCAACATTTACTCTTCTGAGCATGTCAGACAATCATCTCAGGTGCCTTATGTGACGTATCTGTCTGCTTCACTCTGACCGTCCAATCACAAATTCCTGGTGTTTCTGCCGGACTCACATCTCTCAAACCTATTCTTTTCTCTTCACCCACCACTGCTACTTCCTGAAACAGCTTTCTAACCGGTCTCACTGCCTCCAATTTTACCCTCTCTTGTCCATTTCCTATGCTGCAGCTCGACCTGCCTTTCTGCAACCTGGGATGCCAGTCTTGTTGCGGCCCCTCAAAGGTGCTGGCTGCTATCTGGATGTAGTCCAGGTTCCCAACCAGGATCTGCGAGATGTCAAGTTTCCTGACCATCTCTCTTCTTTGCTTCCTTCTTCCATCTTCTCCAGCAGAGAGGGTAATGCTCTTAGGCTCCTAGCTCCTAATGCCTGGTCGTTAAAGCAGAGACCAAATCAGTATCTGTCATATAAATTAATGAGTCAGGTAGCTGTGTTTGGGGAAATCTTTTCTATTAACCTTATGGTTGTATTGTTATTTTATTCCATGCCTCTTCCCTTTTTCCATTTACAGTATGGAGAAAAGCACGTTTTTAATTGTGTGAATGAGTCTTGACCACACTGACCACCGCTTGCCCTTTATTTCCCTTAGTATTTCAAAGACTTGAGTCTGGTTTTCCTGGGGCTCAGCATTTCTGCAGGCCTGAATCATTGTAATACCGTTTCGCCCATAGGTCATAGCAGGTTGTGATAGCTCTAAGTTAAGACTGGAGAATTTTAGGTCATAAGGCAAGGCATTGAAGTGCAAATTTCACCTTATAAAATGGAAATACAGTTGATCCTTGAACAACACAGGTTTGAACTGCATGGGTCCACTTAAATGCAGTTTTTACAAAACAGGACTGTAAATGTATTTTCTCTTCCTTACAATTTTCTTAATAACATTTTATCTTCTCTAGCTTACTTTATTGTAAGAATACAGCATATAATACATGTAACTTACAAAATATGTGTTAATCTACCGTTTATATTATCAGTAAGGCTTCCGGCCAACATTAGGCTATTAGTAGTTAAGTTTTGGGGGGCATCAAAAGTTATACCTGAATTTTTGATCGCATGGGGGTTGGCATTCCTAATCCATGCATTGTTCAAGGTTCAAGTGTAATTTCCTTGGTAAGGGCTAGGACAAAGGGGAAGGCTCAGAGTAGCAGAAGGCTTAGGAGTAGACCAAGCTGGACTCTGGAAGTCTCACCTTCCAGTTCTCTCTCTCACTTGGCAGGCCAGGAGCTTAATGACCTCAGTCTTCTCTGCCCCAGATCTTGTGATGTGAGTCTCGAAATTTGTGGCCCCATATTTAGCCATCTGCCTGCTGTGGTGAGTGGGCCTCCTGAAGGCCACTGCATGGAAGGCATCTCAGGGACTCAAATCTTTGGACTCCACCAATGCTCATTGAATGTATACTATGTCTGCACTCTGAGGAAATTTGGGGCCTAGAAAACTTAAGTCCCTTAGCTAGAAAATTCTAGAACTTAGCCTGGAACTTAGGTCTTCTTGCTGTTTGTCCTCTGGTCCAATTTGATATTCTCCACCTCCAAATTTGATGGTTACCCACTTAATTTATGCTGGCACAGAATAATGAAGAGTTTTGGAATGAGATGGGCCTGGTTCTATTCTGGGATAGACGTACACTGTGACCCTGGACAAGCTCAACTTCTGTGCATGAGGTCTAATTCTCTTACCTTGAAAATGGAGAAAATAAGGTTTGGTTCATAAGGTTCTCGGGAAGATCCAATTGGATTATGTATGTAAAGTCCCCCGTCTATTGCCTGATGCCATATCAGATATTTTTTCCTCCTGTGTTTGGAATGCCTGAAATCCATACGATTGAGCCATGCAAGTTCAGTCTCTCCATTTAAAATGTGGGTACCCCTGAAAGCTTTGTGGTAATGCTGTGTCCTAGGCCCCTACATGCGTTTTGTAGTACTGCAATCCTCCCTCATCCGAGGTTTCAGTTACTGGGTGGTCCAGAAGCAGAGGATCCTCCTCCTGACGAATCATCTGAAGGTCAGCAGTAGCCTGACTTTATGTCCCAGTGCCTACATCATTCAGCTCACTTCATCTCATCACATAGGCATCTTATCGTCTCACATGCTCACAATAAGGGTGAATACAGCACAGTAAGATATTTTGAGAGTCAGAGAAAGACCACATTCACATAACTTTTATTATAGTGGGCTGTTTTGTTAGTTATTGTTGTTAATCTCTTACTGTGCCCAACTCATAAATCAAATTTTATCATAGGGATTTATGTACAGAAAAAAAAACATAGTATATATAGGGTCTGGCACTATGTGTAGGTTCAGGCATCTGCTGGGGGACTTGGAACATATTCCCTATGAATAAAGTGGGACCACTGTGACTGATTTGGAGACTTCGATCATTACAAAGAGGGGGACGTTTGTACACACATCTAGTTCAAACCCTTAGTGTTTGTTTGTTTGTTTGTTTTCTACATAGACTGAAAACTGAAATTCTACTCCTAACATTTAGCTCGGCTCAGGCCACAGAAAGCAAAAAGAAATTTTATTAGTGAGATTATTTTCATTATTTGGAGAAGTTTACAACTGATGCTATGCTTACCTCACATTTTAGCCTAGAGCTACAATGTTGTTTGTGTTTTAAAATGAAATAAAAAAGCACTAATGAATGACAGATTCTGCGGTAAAATATTGCATATTCAAACACAAGGGAAGTACCAGCCACATTATGCTGCTGCATGACTATGATTTGCTCCGATCCTAGGAAGTATTTAAGGATGGGCAATAAAGCTCTTCTCCTTGTAGAACAATAGTCGCTGCACACATTTGAAGTTTTAGAGCCTTTAAAATGAAAAACGATGGACTGAAGGCCAGTTAGCTATGCTGGAATACAACTGCTGAACATTTGCTTACCATTTTGTTCCCTTGTGTGGCCTTCTCTCTCACTTCTTCCAGATTTTGTCACTTGCCTCTTCTTTGGAAATAAGCAGACTTTCGTCTTTCTCTGCTTAGTATGGAATTCTCATTAAGTTTTCTGGTGCGAAGACTTAGATGAGAATTTAATAAGCTGATTTTCCCAAGAGTTTGGTAAGAAGTTGAACAGCCTTCAAGAGATGGACATAAAATTGTGTGGGTTTCGTGGTGGTTGTTGTTGTTTATTTGTTTCATTAGTATAACAAATATTTTTCATCCTTTTTATTGGAGGCTTGTGGATTGTCTCACTTTATGCTGAATGTTACTTCTCTGTGTTCACTGGTAACTCACTATGAGAAGTGTTCAGTAGAAGGGATTATGCTACCTTGGGCACCATCCAGTGACATTTAGTTACTTCATTACCACCGTTAGAGTGCAGTCCCAAAGAAGTGTTTATAATTAGGTTGAATCATGTGAAATGGTTGATCCTGACCTTTTTTTTTTTTAACCTACAAAAATGGCAATTTCTTATAATTTAACAGAATATTAAAAAATCCAGTCTACTCACTTCTTTCCTCATGCTGAATTATTTTGTCCAATGCTCATGTTATGTTCTGTATGCATTAGACACTTAGTATTTATTTGTTGATGAGCTAACGGGCCTGGAGTCGATCTTAGTGATACCAATGAGGTAGGTTTTAAGGCATTGGTGTCCAACTCTACATCATGGAATGAAAGTAAAACATCACAAGACAGAGGTGGCTGACAGGAGATTTAATGCCTTGGTTGTCCAGGCTTTTCATTGTATATGAAGAGAGGACATGTGTTGGGTCAAGGAGGTCAAGAATTTGGCAAGGCATTTGAAAAGCAAACAGTTGAAAAAGTTAGACATGTATCTATTCTGATCTTGGGCGGTCTAGGCCAGTAAACATACCATGCTTTGAAACAGTGTCTCAATTCCTTACTTGGTGAGGGAGGTCGATTTTGTATGAAGGATGGGCTTACTCCTTAGCCACTCACCAGATAGTCTAAATTCCTGATGCATGTAATTTAGGGATAAGAACAGGAGCATGAATTGCTATTCCCAGCAGATGAATGGTGCAGGGTGCCTGTGGGCTTTGCTTTGGATAATAAAGCTGAAGATAGGCTCACAGAACCAGGAAAATTGATTTTAGAAAAGGGGCAGGTCCACAGTAGAGACTCACAGGTGGCCTGGGACATGTTCCAGAATTCAGGTTTCTAGAATTTTAGACTGGCCTTTCCATAATAACCTGTACCTTTGACTCTGTATTCCAGGGGCTGCTGACAAAACTGCCAGAACCAACTCTCTTCTTTGCATATTATGAAAGTTCTTGGTTGTGATGGAAATGCCATCTCTCTCCCTAAATTCTCTGTGTTGGTCTCCATTGCTAACTTTAGTTACTTTGTTATTCTCCTGGGTGGATCTGTGCACACTGTGATGGAATCTTGTCATTTACATTGGCAAAATATATCTGCAGGTGAAAAGAAGTCCACGGTGGCTTTCTCATCTTCCTTTCCCATTTCGTTGAGCACTGCCATCAGCAGTGAACTTCTTCTCTTGAGGCCTTCATGACATAGGCCTTTTGCTAGCTGCAATGTGGCTCTCGAGGCTGTGATCCTGGGGCAGGAAGGAAGTTAGGAATGCCAAAGCAGTGAGAAGATACATGTAAACACAAATCAGCGTATTCATGTAACAGCTATAAATGTCAGCCGTGATTATTACAATTTTAAGTGCCAAATGACTGTAAATGGTACCAACATTCCAAGTGGGGTGGGGGTCCCTGAGACCCATAGAAGGCTGTCCCGGAAGAACTGACAATGGTGAGGGTCATATTTACGTGAGAAAGAGCTGTCACTCTAAGCTAGTGGGAAAGATGGGACCGGGCACGAGGTGGTAAGCTTGGGGAATGATCCGCAGACCAGATTGGCCAATCCAGCAACAAAAAAAACCAGTGGGAAAGAGAGCCCTGGTCTGAATTCTTTAATCTGATTATTAATCCAGAATAAATTGCTTAGATTAAAGTGCTGATGTAGGATCTTAATTTTGAAGTACCATACAAATGTATTAATCCACACTCGGAACAATAATAATAGGTAATACTTGCCAAGTGCTTACGATGTGCCAAGCATCAAACTAGGTGCTTTTCATGTGTTAATTCACAGGAAACCCACCACTCTGGGACCCCATTTTATAAAAAGAACACTGAGACAGACAGTTCAGTATCTTTCCAAAGTCAAAGGAGTGATAAGTGACAAAGAGTTCAAATCCAAGTGCACTGATTCTAGTATTTGGGCTTTTCCCTACGAGGCTATTAAAAAAAAAAATATTAAGCAATGACGTCATATGGTGACTGAGGTGTCTAATGGCCTGGTGCTTTTCTTTATAAGTGTGGGGAAGGTTACACAGTCTATGCCTTAGCTTCCTTCTGTGGACAAAGGGAGAGTAACATGGGTCTTATCTCATGGGGTGGAATAATAAGATTGCAGAATGTGCTCAGTAGGGGTTGGCTGCTGGGAGAGCTTGGGGAATGTCTCAGCCCTAATCTTCTCACCTGACAGAAGCATAAAGTGGAGGCTCAGAGATATTGTGAGGTTTGCTCGAGTACAGTGTTGGGGTTAGAAGGATGTGCTCTCATCTGCAAGAAAAAGGGCTCTTGCCTCAACAGCATGCAACCTGCCACGTCAGAATGTCTGCTCGTGCCGAAACTGGGCTAAGGTTTGCTTTTGAAATAAGTAAGAAAAAAACGTTTTAAAGTAAATTCTGGTGCTTTCAGGTGGACAAATCATAGTAGGAATTAATTTTGTGTAATATGAAGATCTGTGTGTATGTGCAGAGAGAGTTTGTTTTGTTTTGTTTCTAAATAGACAACAGGGGCACCCGGGTGCCTCAGTTGATTAAGCATCTGACTTCTTTTTTTTTTTTTTTAAAGATTTTATTTATTTATTTGAGAGAGAGAATGAGAGAGAGAGAGCACATGAGAGGGGGGAGGGTCAGAAGGAGAAGCCGACTCCCTGCCGAGCAGGGAGCCCGATGCGGGACTTGATCCCAGGACTCCAGGATCATGACCTGAGCCGAAGGCAGTCGCTTAACCAACTGAGCCACCCAGGCGCCCAAGCATCTGACTCTTGATTTCAGATCAGGTCATGATCTCAGGGTCGTGAGATCGAGCGCCATGTCGGGCTCCACACTGGGTGTGGAGCCTGCTTGAGATTCTCTCTCTCTCTCCCTCTGCCCTCCCACTCCCCGTCTAAAAAATTAAAAAAAAAAAAAAACAAATAAATAAATAGACAACAAATTATTCAGAATTAGTTACTAATTCTTCAGTTCTATATTTTTAAATATGTGTACCCCACATTAAGATAAAGATGAATGTCAACTTTCAAATACTCACAAATTTTTATATATTGCTATTCCTAAAGCACCTTTTGCATGCTGAATTTATTCAGTGACATACAAGCAGACTTGATAATTATCCATTATCTCCTGTCCCTTAGCCATAGCCTTCCTTGATTTGAGAGACATCAAGGAACCAGTCTCTAGGGGCAGTGGCATCCCCATGGCTACCCTAGTAGCCTTTCTTGTCCAGTGGCAAGAGAGGGCTGGGCAGGGTGGGAACGAAGCTGGTTGAGTTATCTGTCTGACTTCTGTTGCGGCACAGGGGGAAGGAAGAGAGACTGGGCTCCTGCTCTGGATGTCAACTAAGTGCCATGAAGAGAGGACAGTGCTAGGGGCTGCCTTGTGAATGCCCAGGCTTTGGTACCAGTGTTTACTCAGGTGTATCATCTCCATGACGTACTTTCCCCTTTCCCTAGGGAACAAGACCCTTCCTCTTAACATCCAGTGCTCTCCCTAATCCATCCCAAGGCTTTCACCCACTAAGCAGGATCAGAAGGGCAATGCCTGCATGAACCACAGTAAGAATTCTCCTCCTCCCCCCCCCCCCCCCCAGCAGTCTGGGTACAGAATACCCCCTAATAGGGCCGGCTCCATGGATTTTCTACCTTTTGCAGTCACAGAGAGCCCTGTGTCCCAAAGGGTCCCATGCTTAGTTTAATGCTCTGCTGTTGCCCTCTTGAAATTCCTAATCACATTTTAAGAAGGGCCACACGTTTTCATTTTGCTCTGGGGCTCACCAGTCGTGTAGCCTGTCCTGCCTCTTAACAACATGGTCAGCTGCTTGGCTTGCCTATGGTTACTTGTAAAGACAAATTCAAGAATATATTAGGTACGGAAGTGGCAGACTCCTGTATTAATTTAATGACAAGTGGAATTGCTGGATAAAAGTGCTTCAGCCCTATCAAGGCTTTTGATGTACATGTTGCCAGACACTTTAAAGTGCTTGTATCTATTTATTCTGGGTACAATGGATATTCCCATTAAAACAAACGCTTTGTTTGGCTTCTATCAGTGAGTGAAACTACATTTCAAATTCTATGATACCATGTGTGGTTTTTCTCTGGGGAATCACCTATTGGTGTCCTTTCCTGATTTGTGTGTTGTTAGTCTTAGTGGTTTTTGAGCGATTGCCTAAGTTCCTCAAACAATAAAGACATTTGCCCCCTATGATTTTTTTTCCCCTAAACGATTGTTTGGCTTCAATTATATATGTTACTCTTTGTTTATTTTTGATGTAGAGAAGTTCAAAATTTTTATATGGTTGAAGCTCTTGATAGTTTTCTTTGCACTTTCTCCTGTTAGCTTTAGGTTAGTAGACTTCCGCCTTCCAGAAATTTGATAAATATTTACTTATTTTTTAAAAAATTGTTATTTTGACTGTTATACTTTGTTTTTGAGTAGCATGAGGATGAGGATTTTTTTTTTTTAAAGAGATACCTAGCTGTCCCAGTTGTCAATTCTTCCTTTCTGCACTGACTTTTTTGTGTTACATTTCTGCCTTCACCATTTATGTATGAATTTATCTCTGGGCTTCCATTCTGCCCCATTGATATTTCTCTCCTATCTGTAACACCCTGACCTAATGGGTATACCTTTATATTATAGTAATGGGCTAGAGCTGGTCCCCCAGCATCTTCCTCCCTTACCTCCAACTAATTTATTTTCTGATCTGTGCTCATTAGTTTATTTTTCTCATAACCCCTGTTCAATTTCCACTTGGCAATAAACTACTGTAAGTAGTTTTTCATGAACTTAAAGTGATATAAGCGGCATTTCCTTTCACTGATCAATATCCAGACTCATTGTCTGTCTCATATTGATCTATATGATTTTTTAAAAATTTTTCTGTACTTAAGATGGTTTGTATTTTAAAAACTTGTTAGTTTTGAAATTTGGATAAATCTAAAAGGGAAAGGCTATATTTACATAAGTATTACCTCGTTCATTCAACAAATATTTATTGAATATCTCCAAGCACCTGGCAGTGTGGATAGCAGTGATCTCAACAGACAGAGACCTTCCAAGGGGATCCTTGGGGTGAGTTCTGAGCGAAGGGCAGTCAGCTGGCTGTTCAACATACAGAGCCTCATGGGCCATTGTAGAGAGTTTGGGCTTAAGCCAGAACCCAAGAGGAAACTGTTAGGGAGTTTTAAACTGGGCTGGTGACATGATCAGATGATGCAAGTACCAGCATCTACGTTGGTGACACCTTGAAAAGATGGGCAAGATGGAATAGTGAAGGCAGGAGGGAAAACAGAGCCAAAATATTTAATTCTATCTCTTTTTTGTTGTTGTTAAATATTTTATTTATTTATTTGACAGAGAGAGGGTACCGCAGGGGGAGCAGCAGAGGGAGAGGGAGAGGAAGAAGCAGGTTTCCCTCTGAGCAGGAAGCCCAACACGGGGCTCCATCCCAGGACCCCAGGAACATGACCTGAGCCAAAGGCAGACGCTTAATGACTGAGCCACCCAGGCGCCCCTAATTCTATCTCTTTTTTATAAAAGATATATAAATCTTGAGGCAGGCAAGATTATTCTGCCTGTCCCAAATCATGCATCTGAAAACATTTCCCTAGATAGTATCACATTGAGAAAAAAATACCATCACAAATGCCTGAAATTCTTACTTTTTATTTAAATGAGTTAAAGCCCTGTAAATTGCATTCCAACAAAGTCTTTATGAACATACTCATAGCATAAACATACTCTAGAGTTCCTATCTGGGTTCCACAAAATGTATTTATCAAATGCAGTTTGCTTTTTAAGATGAGTATAAGTCTTACAAGGAGGTGAATGAATGCTTAGAATAGAGGAAGACATTAATGCCTAGCTTGAAACTTTAAATCCCTGAACCTTATTCTTCCTTCAGACTAGATGGGATGGTCAGAATGCCCTGTCACCTTCATGGATGAAGCAAAGACTTTGTGCGAGAAGAGTTTGGGAAAAGAATTCTAAGAAATTTTACAGCTATCAGCCAAGTATTGATACATCAAGAAAGAGAATGAAGAAAGGAGCAATAGATATTTGTGAAGTATATCTATTTTGGCCAAAAGGCAAAGCTATTATATTTTTAAAAGAAAGGAGGGATTAGCTCCTAAGTTGCTGTGTTCAAGAACTATTTCAGTTTCAGGCAAGATTTATTTTGTTTAATGTGTCTCATTTTATAGAAGCCAGACCTTTCCCTTCACTGGCCCCGACAAGCCTCAAGTTAGGTTATGACCGCAATTTATATGATAAAAGGGCTGTAAATGCAAAATTTAGGGAGAGTGATTTTTTTTTTTTTGTTAATGCATAAAACTTTGAAAAATACAGCATAGATTATAGGTGGAGGCCGAATTAAGGTTTTCAAAAGAAAAAGACCTACCAAATCATCTGTTCATTGCCCAGAGCAAATTAAACTATTTCCCTGGTCTGGAAACCTTATCAGATTTATCATGCGGCTATATATACTGCTTCTTATTTTACTTGGTTCTGCTTGTTTAAAATATTACAATTCATCATTGTTAAAATTACTACTTCACACTTATTTAGCCTTTCATAGAGTCAGTCTTTAAAGTAAGAAAGTGCTGCTTTCACGTGGAAAAAATATCTTACCTTTAGGATGAATTTTTTTTCTTGCTTTGCAAGTTGTAGCTTTAAGCCTAAAACTTCTGCAGTTCCACTGTTCGCCACTAGGTGCAGCAGACAGACCTCTTCCTTTGTCCCTCATAGATTCACGTAACAGAATTCCAGTAGTAGGGCAGGCGTCAGAACTGTTTTATATTGGTAATATCTTAGTGATGTCCTTACCTGATTTATTTCCATCTTTCTGTTTTGCTTTGTGCATCTTTACGCCCAGGGGGACGCTCCTTTTTAATACAGTCTGGCTGCTAACAACTACTAGGATTATATCCAGAGAGGGAGAGAGAGCATCTTGGTCCCTACTGTTGAACAGCTTTGGCCATTAAACTGCCCCTCACTGTCTGCCCAGCCAATCACTGTGCAGTGAGGGCTGGTTCATGATGATAGACTCAGGACAGGTAGAGCTCTGTGCTGGAGCTAGAATGAAGTTTCTCCCACCCAACCATGAGACAGCTACACCAAGTCACGGGGATGGAATGGACTCAGGGGTGGGTGATCACTGCATTCAGTCTACTGCTTTAGCCTCTCCTTCTTTTGAGTCAGGACTTAGAAGGAGTCTGGCCCTCTGTGAGATACTCGTTGTTGCCATTCATACTTTCTCAGAGATGCGTACTGGCAAGGATACCGCTCCTATGAGATAGAATTGTTGTTTCCCACCATGGACCTAAGGAAAACTTCTCCCAACTCAAGGGAAATGGAGGAGGTGTGGGAGCTCGATGCGAGCAATTATATATATATATATATATATATATATATATATATGTATATATATATATATATATATATATATGTTTGTATATATATATGTATGTATATATATATGTATGTATATATATATGTATTACATGTATATGTACACGTCCCTACTGGGCAGATAAGGAGGGGCAGTTCAATGGCCAAAGCCGTTCAACAGTAGGGACACATTACATGTGTATGTATACATGTATATATTACATATATGTAATACATATATGTATCACATATAATACATGTATAATATATATATACACACACATATATAATTACATATAATTTCAATTCAGTAGAGGAAGGAGGAAGTTGGCTAACAACTCTGTCTCTGTCATTCCACTTTTAACTAATTTTTAGGTCTTTTGAATCTCAGGTTATGGTTGTAAGCACTTTGTAGTCTTGCTATGAAGTTGGTTACTTTTTGAGTCTGGGGGACGTAGAGAATGTGGCAGTTGAAAACTTGACTATGACCTCCTCCAGTTTCCCTCTCCCTTAGTAAGAGGTGTCGGGGTGTTTGCTGAGAAGTCCTGAGTAGCTCCTCAGGGCCTCCTGGCTAGTCAAGGAGTGAATGTGGATCTTGAGCTGAGAATTCCAGTTGTGTCTTCTGGGGTAGGGACACTTTTTTGTTATAATCCTCTTTAACAAGGAGCGATGGTTGGATCTTTTTTGGTTCCCTTATATAGAATCTTTTAAAAATATTTTATTTATTTGAGAGAGAGAGAGAGAGTGCTTGTGTGTGCACACCTGTGCATGAGCAGGGGGGAAGGGGAAATAGGCTCCCTGCTGAGCAGGGAGCCTGACATGGGGCTCGATCCCAGGACCCTGAGATCATAACTTGAGCTAAAGACAGACGCTTAACCGACTGAGCCACCCAGGCAGCTCCCCCCGCCCCACACAGAATTTTGAAAATAGAATTCTGCCCAAGGTGGAATGGGGAACATAATAAGGTCCTAAGATTGTCTTATATTAAATAAGATTAAGTTCTGAAATATATAGCCCTTTCCCCCTTTCACTGTTGGTTGATTTACTGCTTATGTGCGAAAGGAGGAGAATCAATGCCTTCTAAGAATTTATTATTCAGAATTTCCACTAATTTACCTTGATCATCAGTGATAATTAAGGGAAATACATATAAATGTGCTTTGTATAAAAATTCTGAAATCAGAGTGGCCATAGGGTATAAGGTCGGTGACTGGTTTTTGATGGGTTGAACCACAGAAAACCACAAAGACTCAAAGGCTGTTGCTGCCTGTCCTTTCCCTAGACTCTGTTAAAAGGTGGAGTTGGCGTTTTCTTTCCTCTTTCCCTGCCTTTAAGATCCTGCAGCAAAGTAGCCTCTACCACCAAGATGGCTTGATCATGGAATTGTGTCTAAGATGGGGTCTGGCACATGGCATGTTGACTGACTGAGTGAGTGAATGAGGGGTCAGAAGAGGCAAGTATGAATTTATTGGCACCAGAGGCTCTTGATGCCAGGAAATGAACACATAGCTGTGAAGCCCTTCCCAGACCTTGTTGAAACAGCAATGAACTTCAAAAAGAACTCTCGTCTTTCCTTGTGCATCACATTAAACGAGGCAAAGTCTTCTCATGGTCTTTGGACCGCAGCAGCCCTTCAGAACATTGGAGGAAAATCGCTGGTACAAATTACAGGGAGGTTGCCGCTGGTGTAAAAAGGTCTTTTGAGTGACTTAGAGTACAGTGGAAATTCTTGTGCAGGTGCACATACCCTTTCGCCGGTCCATGGTGTGATCCTCTCATTACTTGGCTCAGAAACCCAGCTGGGAGGCACCATCTGTCGGCAACACCAGCATCTGTCTCTGTGACTTCTGTGTTAACTCTTGGGCAGTTGCCTGAAGGCCCGTAGGTAGCTGTGAGGCTGGGGAATGAGGGAGGGGCAGCCTCTGCCTGGTGCCTTTAGTGAAATACTGTCCGGCCTTTTCAACCTAGAACCACCGGTGATGGAGTGCTAGGTGCTTGCCTTTTCACAAGCTGGGAGACTCTTTCAGGACTTGGTGTGTTCCACGAGGCATTCAATCTTACTTGCTAATCTTTTCCACCCACGGTAATGTTGCCATGCAATCAGACTGGAGTAAATGCTTGTATGATAGACTCAGGGCGGGGTTTTCTGCTTTCTGTTTAATTCTGCAGAAAATGGTGTTGGGGTATCTACTGGGTTAGAAAGTGTCCCCCCACTCCCCCTAACACTACTTTATATCCTTGCTGGAGCATCAGAATGTGACCTTAGTTGGAAATAGGGTCATTGCAGATGTCATTAGTTAACCTGAGGGCACACTGGAGTAGGGTGGGCCCTTAATCCATTATAGCTGGTGTCTTTATGAGAAGGGACGCAGAGACACAGAGCGAAGACAGCCACATGATGACCGAGAACTCCCGTTCTGTTGCCACAAACTAAGGAATGGCATGGGTTGCTGGCAACCACCAGAAGTTGGGAGAGAGGCATGGGATGGAGTCTCCCTCTCGGAGAATTGATTGAACCCCTGGATTTCAGACCTCTGGCTTCCAAGACTGTGAGACAGTACATTTCTGTTATTTTAAGCCACCTAGTTAGTGGTAATTTGTGAAGGCCTGCCTGGGAACCTAGTACAGAGTACTGTATATTATGTCATCACCGGGAATCTGTATGAATTTTCTAAGTTCTATTTTGCATGCTTAACACATAGCCATTGTGTAAAGACTGTCTTTTGGGTTAACATAGATTTGAGTGGTGTCTGCAAGGAAGGGATGGTGCTTATTAGGAAACATTCCAGGGCCAGGTTATTCCATTAGAAATCAATTTCCAGGGGCACCTGGATGGCTCAGTCGGTTAAGTGTTCAACTCTTGATCTCAGCTCTGGTCTTGATCTCAGAGTTTGGAGTTCAAGCCCTGCGTCGGGCTCCATGCTGGGTGTGGAGTCACTTCAAAAAAAAAAAAAAGAAAGAATTTCCAGTTTATTCACTCAGTCAGGACCTCACTCTTGTGCCAACTTATTCAACACATATGGACTGAGTGTGTACAGTATGCCAAGCACAGTGCTTGCTTTGTGGGGGGGTCACAGCAGTGAAGAAAACGGGTATGGAGAACCTACCCTCATGGAGTTAAGGATCCAGTGGAGAAGACAGACATGATGGATTTCAATCAATCTACATATCTTTAATGTCATTATATGTAAAAAAAAAAAGCAGTCACACTAAACAGCAATGAAACTTTGTGAATCAGGTAGTATTTGGGGATGCCACTCACTGATCTGACTTAGAAACTTAACCACACTGCATTTATGTTCAGTTCTATTCATGTGTCTGTGGTTTATCTCCCCAACCCAGTATGACTTGTCTTGCTTTTTCTAAAGCTAATCATCATCCTCTGCATGCATTAGGTTTCACATATTATTTGTTGAATTAAACTGAGTTATTGATTGAGGATATTGATCAGGAAGATGATTAATAAGAGCTAGCATGTATTAAGTATCTTTTATATGTATATGCCATTCTAAGCAATTACCTTACATCATTTTATTCTCTCGGCTGTTCTGTGAGTGTGGACTCAGCAGTGCCCCATTTTAAGATGGAGTAACTGCTACTCAAAAGTAAGGAAATGGCCTGAGGCTCCACCACGTACTTAGTGGTGGAGACAAAGTTCAGGTCTAAAGCAGCCCGCCCACTTGTGGCCATCTGCCACCTTCCAAGGATTTGTCAAAGTCATGCCCCTTTCTTTTTCTTTATCACAGCATACAGGAGGCTTGCAGAAGAGATGGGTTTTAATTGAGATTTGTGTCTAAGGAGGCCTTCTGTCTTCCCCCTAGACAAAGAATGACACGAGGGTGTGCTGACTGCTGATCAACTTAAATTATTTCTGTTTGAGTCTTTCTCTGTTTACCCTTTGGCTTCGAAGCTAACACTATTTAAATGATTGGCTGTCCTTCAGGGTCGTGTGTGGTTAAGCCCTGGGCTTGCATTTCACACATCACGGTTTTGCTGCTGTGGTTTGGGAGTGGGACACCCCCTCCTGCCTGTCTTACATGAGGCAGGAGCTCTTGCCTTTCTTAGAGAAAGAGCGTGCACAGTCCCCATTTGGGGAGAAGGAGAAAGCCCCCGAGTGTGCAGTCAGAGCCTCGCAGCCTTCCGAGAGCAGAGCTGGTGCCCAGGTGTGTGTTTGGATCCTGAAGCCTGATGTCTGCTCGGCCAGCGTCGGTGCCGTGTGCTGGTTTTCGGTTCTATATCTGCTGCTCCCCGCAGTAGTGGCCATCCAGCCCTGCCTGGAGGTAATTCAACACTCCCGCCATCCTTGCTTGACATTCCGTTCCTGGGGGCTGTGGCAGGGCTGCAGATGGCTCTCGAGGAGCTGCTGACTCAGCGGTGGGGTTGTCCCGTTTTTCTCTCCTGGAAGGACTCTGTGTACTTTGTTCGCTGGCTCCAGCCACAGCACTCAGGATCTGATTTCGGTTGGAAACAACATGCACCAGAAGTCTGAAAGTTAAAAACCACAAGCAATCAAAGCCAGCACCCTGTCATTGCATCATTACCCACCCTAGCCAAAAGAAGAGTCAACAGACAAAAGCCCCTCAACAGAGAAACGAATAAACAGAACAGGGTGTATATACACGATGAAGTATTATTCAGCCGTAAAAAGGAATGAAGTACTGATACATGCTAAAGCCTGAAGGAGCCTTGAAGAAGTGAAACAATGGGGTGACTGGGTGGCTCAGTGAGTTAAGTGTCTGCCTTCAGCTCAGGTCATGATCTCTGGGTCCTGGGATCGAGCCCCATGTCACGCTCCCTGCTCAGCGGAGAGTCTGCTTCCCTCTCTCTCTCCCTCTGCCCCTCCCCACTGCTTGTTCTCTCTCTCGCTCTCTCAAATAAATAAATAAATAAATAAATAAATAAATAAAATCTTGAAAAAAAAGAAAAAGTGAAATAAGTCAGACACAAAAGGACAAATATTGGATTATTCCTCTTAGGTGCTGTATCCAGGATAGGCTAATTCACAGGGACAGAAAGCAGATCAGAGGTTACCAGCAGCTGGGGGAGGGAGGAATGGGGAGTTACTGATTAATGGATACAGGATTTCTGTGTCAGGTAATGAAAAATTTGGGGAATAGGAATGATGGTTGCACAACACTATGAATGTAAATAATGCCACTACATTCTACACTTAAAAATAGTCACATTTTATGGGAAATTTTATGTTATTCATATTTTTAATGGAATTTAAAAATGCCACCACTCTGAACCAAGTGTTTGAGTGGTGACAGCATCTCTCAGCAATGAGGCAAATGCTGAAAAGTGTCCTTGGCTTTTCTTTTCTTTTTTTTTTTTTTTAAGAATTTTTATTTATTTATTTGAGAAAGAGAGAGCACTAGGCAGAGAGAGAGAGCAAGCATGATAGGGGGGCAGAGGGAGAAGGAGAAGCAGGTTCCCCGCTGAGCAGGGAGCCTGGCATAGGGCTCCATCCCAGGACCGTGAGATCATGACCTGAGCCAAAGGCAGATGCTTAACCATCTGAGCCACTTGGGCGCCCATGGCCTTGGCTTTTCTTAGGCTTAATATAAACCTATAAGAATGGCAGCTTCTTAGTGGAAGGGGCCAGCACACCGCAGCCTGGGCATGAAGCAGGTGCTCACTTAACTATCTTGTTTTCCAGCTCTGCCCTGAACTGCCGGTGCATTGCAGATGTATCCTGCTCAGTGGCCCTGAGATCACTCGCTAGGTGCTTTGGGAAATTGGCATAAGGAAAATACCAGTTAGGGCATTACATGGCTCGAAATAAAAGGGAACATCAGGGCTGAGGTTTCCCCTTCTGTTTCCATTCCTTTCTTCCTCTCATCCTCTTCATCTCCTGTTCCAGTCTTCTCTGGAGGAGATGCAAACACAAAGGGCACCATCTATTGATTTTTGCTCACAGTAAAGTAAAGCAGAGAGTTTAGGATTTGATTCCTCATTTCCCTCTACTTCAAGGTTTCTTACTCTGGAGAGCTAATATGCTTTCACGATATCAGTTTCTTTTCAAAACCCAATATGCACCTGGGCTGGGGATTAAGCCAGATCATTCTTTGAGATAACTAGTATTATTATTCTTTACACATAGACACTTGAACTGTGGATCAAAGAAGGTAAGAAATTATCTCAAGATAACAATCAGGAAAATAACAGTGAATTCAACACACAAATATGACCCACCACTCCCGTGATCTAATTCTAAGATACTGAAAAAAATTCTCTTTCATTTGGTGTAGACATTTAGTATTGAACCAGGCTGTCATGGTGTGCCAACAGCAGCTTGTAAACAAGGTACTGGAGAGAAACAGGAAATGTAATGGGCTGAGGCCCCTACGTTGGCCCACGTGCTTGTTTGTGGATTTCATATCAGAAGTTTGTGGCTGAAACCCACAGGAATGAATTCAGTGCATATAATCTGGAAGTTATATAAGAAATCAATTTTGCAAGTAATTTCTTGGACTCTTAAGAATGTTGAAGATTATAGGACCCATTCATTCATTTTTTTGTCATATATAGATTGATCTTTTCTATTCTACCCTTTACCTTCCTCATGTTATCAATAAATCACAATGGAATGTCCGACTGTCTTGTTTCAAATACCTGCATTTACAAAATCAGCCTGGGCACTGGGAAGGAGAAGAGAGAAGAAACTTAGTTTTGCAGTTTTACATATGGGAATTGTAAAATGAAGAGACAAGCGGCTCCTGGATGGCTCAGTTGGTTAAGCATCCAACTCTTGGCTGTGGCTCAGGTCATGATCTCAGGGTCGTGACATTGATGTCAAGCTCCATGGTTAGTGGGGACTCTGCTTGAGATTCTCTCTCCTTCCCCCTCTGCCCCTCCCTCCTGCCTTCTCTCTCTCTCTCTCTCTCAAATAAATAAATAAAATATTTAAAAAATAAAATAGACTTAAAATCACTCTCTACAATAGAATCCCCATTGAATGAACATTGTCTTTCTCTTCAAACGCTGGGGAAACGTGGCACATTCTAACAGAAGGAATGCATGGCTAGAAACTTCCTTCTGCTAACGTCCCTGGATTAACCGTGTGCCCCAACTGATCTGGATGATCAGTCTGCTGATTAGTTTCTCCACACTATGATTGAGAATTATATGTATGTATGTTAATCTGTTACAAATAACATTGACCAACATCCGTGCATTAGTCTTCACTTGCTTTGGTGTGTATTTGTATTTGATACCTAGTTGTTTGTTCAACTGTCCTCATTTGAGCCTTTAGCCCAATTGGGAGGATATTAAATAAAGTGCAACTTTGTACTTTACCAAATCTAACAGACATAGTTCTGATATGCTCATAACCCCTAATGAGGGTTTTGGCCATTGGTCAGATAAACAAACTTTCATGTAGGTAAAGCAGTTAGATAGAGAGCAGAATTGTCAGCCTTGCTCATACCAGAGGGATTTTTGCTAGCTATGTAAGGTATATGTAGTTTAATTTACATGTGTATATAATATTTATTTACTATTCTATGCCCATATAATAGTATAATGATAATTACTGTTTTAAATTTCATTTCTTGTTTCCTGATACAAATTAGACTGTGATAAATGGGTCAGTACTAAATAATCACAGGGTGGGCTCTTGATATGATTGAATGCTTTACCAGCTGGAGCCCATTTATTCCTCCTAGCAATGTCCCCCAAACACTGAAGGGTGGGTCCAATTCCCCATTTATAGTAGAGGCAATGGGTAATGTTTTTTTATTTGTTTTTATCCCTACTTTATGGATAAAGACAATGAACTTTAGAGAATCTGAGAGATTTTCTCCTAGACACATTGCTTGGAACTGGTAGATAAGGAATTTAAATTCATGTGGTCTGATGCGCTATGATGGACAGACAGTTTTATGTGTCAATTTGCCCAAGGTATAGACAATAGTTATTAAACCAAAGACTGTCTGAAGGTGAGAAATGTAGGACAATCTTTCTAAGACAATAGCTTGTCTTGTAAGAACATCGTTATACTTCTGATTTTTGTTTTTGACTATTAGGAGCCACATATCACCTCGTTCATTCCTTCTTGAGTTCCTCCTGTAAACTCCCCACCCTGAAATATACACCTTTTTCCTGAACTCACTGGGGAGATGGTTGTGCTTCCAGAAGCAAGGTAGAAACAAAGCATAGTAATAGCATCCAAAATATGAACCCCATTATTCTGAGATTTGTGGAGAATTTCCTAAGTGCTATATCTGGATTATTTTATTGACTTTTAAAAACAGCCCTAGGAGGCAGGGATGGCTCATCCCCACCCCGTTTATAGCTGAAAAAAAACTAAAGCATAGAGGGGTTTATTAATTTGCCCAACACTAGTAAATGGCAAATCCAGGTAGGAGCCCTGGCCTCCTGACCCTGGACTATACTCACTCCAGTCCACATGAAAGCTGTCTACAAGCTGTGGAACCATATGTGATACAAGATTATATACAGGTGATTCTCACTATTTGTGGATTCCATATTTGCAAATTTGTCTACTTGCTAAAATTTATTTGTATCCCCCAAATCAGTACTCACCATGCTTTCATGGTCATTCACGAACATGAGCAGAGTGGCGAAAAATCTGAATCTCCCAGCGTGCATGTTCCCAGCTGGGGATGAACAAGGTGATATCGCCTCCTTGTTTCAGCTCTCATACTATAAATAAGTGTCCTTTTTGCAGTCTATTTACCACCACATTTTTTATTTTTTATTTTTGTGAGTTTTATTGGTGGTTTCACTACCTAAGGTGACCTTCAAGCATCATGCTGAAGGGCTGTCTGGTGTTCCTAAGTGTGAGAAGGTTGTGAGGTGCCTCACATGTATTATTAGATAAAGTTCATTTAAGTTTGAATTATAGCACCGTTGGCCACAAGTTCAGTGCTGATCAATCAACAGTATATATTAATAAGATGTCTTTAAACAGAAACACACGTGAAACAAGGTTATGTGTTGATGGGTGGACAAAAAATGTTGTGAGCAGCAGTAGGCTGAAACCTAATCCTGCCTTTCCCCTAGAATCAGTGATCCAGTATTGTTAGTTCATTGTTTGTGGTGACTTTGTAGAACATAACTACCATGAATAGCAAGAGTGGACTGTATTTCTCTATTATCTTGCTTTCCTTAATTAATTTGTTAAATTTCAGTGTTGTGCTATCAAAGGCCCATGTTCTCAAAGGGACAAAAATTGGTTCTTAATGGGGGGGGGGAGAACTCCTTTTTTTGTAAAAAACAGAGATATACATGGAGCGTATAACAGATGTATAGTATATTGGCTATATACAATTTCATTTGGGGGATAGTTAGGAAAAAAGTCCCAAAAGTTTCCTTGGGGGCGAGGGCAGTAATGAAAAAGTGATTGCAAAACATAGCTACAGGGCAGAGTGACTATGTGGTGAAACATTTAAAGTATTTACTAGACTACACGGCACAGCATATATAGTTGTTATTATAAATATCATTTGTTTTTTTATCTTCTTCCCTTTCTTCATAGACCAGCATTTCTTAAATTGGAGTTTGTGGTCCCCTGAGGGGTCTGCATTCTGTTTTCAGACCTGTCTGAGAATTTCCTCTGAAATTTATTTTACTTTGTGCTTTCGTTTTGATGACAATCATAAAAACAATAAATCATTGTATACTGGTTCTCCTTTATAGACGAGTCCTGCCACAAGATTTCATTGTCCAAGTTTACACCTATCTTTTAAGGCAAGAATTCTACTTCAATGCTTATGGGCCAATAAGGAATAAAAGAGGAGCAGATTTAAAGATCATGAGTGAAACAGTCAGACTGAATGAAGGCCCAGTGATGTATCATCCTGTTCTGGGAGGAAGGACTCCTGAGTTTGAAGGGAGGAAAATGGTGGGCAGGCTGAACCCTCACTAGGGGGGTAGCATGGGTATGGCCAAACCAAGAGAACATTGGCTTTAGCAGCAAGTACTATATTTACATTTTGAAAGGCAATTTAATCTCTCTGCAAAATAACATCATCTGCCACATTAATGCTGTTAATTCGAATTTTATGGCCTTTCTTGTTTTTGTGTTTAATTCATTACTTTGTTTTGGTCTTATTGTTGAATCAGTTAAAGCGTATGGAGTTTATTTTTAGCTTTCCATTTGTGCATCACTAAATAACAGCATACTAAAGATAATTTAAGTCTCCATTAGTGGTGAACAGTAATGCTTTTTGCCATATTAAAGGGAGTGTTGGCATTACTCAGGTTTGAGGAGTACCGTAATGGACTCATAGAATCACAGACTATTTGAGCTGCTGGGAATCACTCAGTCCAACCATCTCTCCTGCCACATGTGGACACTGAGCCTCCTGGAGGAGGAAGAAGGGAGTGTCCAAGGTCAAAAACAAGGGAGCAGCAGACTGAGGTCAGAGACCACATTGACATACTTTTAACTACGTACCTGGTCCAATATGTCCACTCTCTGAAGGTGAACCATGGCAGGCCACAGAAATGGGCTAAATACAAACTAATGGAGAGTTACTGTGTCATCTTGGCTAACTCTCAGGGAGGAGGATGTGAAATGGGCGGGGACAACAGGAATAACAGACTTGTCTCAGAGCCAGAAGTCACCATGAGCAATGGGCAGTGGTAAAGGGAGACAACAGCCTTTTGACGTCCCTGCTCAGATGGTATCACCCATGAACTCGTGTTGTTCCGTTACTCCCAACATTCACAATCAAATCCCTGAAGCTCTTAAAGTGAAGCTCATCTGTTCTTCTCTGCTCTGTGTTTCGGCGTAGGTGCACTCCCCCAAACTGGGGTGTGTGCCTCTGCTCGGGGAGCACTACTGGGAATGTATTTCTCAGCCACATGTAAGAGTTCCGATCATACCTTGTGAAGCAAAAAGAGCTCATTTGTGATAGAATTGGATGGTCATTATATTAGTTTTCTCTTGCCGCATCACAAATGACCACAAACTTAGCCACAGCTTAATGCGAGGTACATTTATTATCTCGCAGTTTCCTGGGATCAGAATTCTGGACTTGGATCAGCTGGGAGTTTTGTTCTGGGTCTCACAGAGTTGTGATCAAGACACTGGCCAGTGCCATGCTCTCATCAGAGGCTTGGGTGGGTCCCCGTCCACGCTTACTTGGCTGCTGGCTGATTTCTTTTCCTTGCAGAACTCACAGCTGCTTGCTTCTTCAGAGCCAGTGGGCAGGGTCTCTTCTCTAGACTCTTGGAGAGAGCTTACCTATTTAGGCCAGGCCCACCCAGGACAACCTCCCTTTTGATGAAAGTCAACTGATTAGGAAATTAATTGCATCTGCAAAACCCCCTCACTCTTGCCATATTCTATTGCGTAGAGGCAAGTTACAGGTTCTACCCACACTGGAGGGAACATTACCAAGGACACGGGCACCAGCTTAGCCTGTTCAAGTGGCTACAAAAAAAATACCATAGGCTAGTGGCTTATAACAACAGGAATTTAATTCTTACAGTTCTGGAGGCTGAAGAGTCCAAGAGCAAGGCGTCTGGTGAGAGCCTGCTTCTTGGTTCACAGATGGCTGTCTTTTTCATATGTCTTCACATGGTGGAAGGGACCAGGGAGCCCTCAGGGGTCTCTTCTGTTAGGGCACCAGTCCCATTCGTGAAGGCTCCCCCCTTACGCTCTAATCCCCTACCAAAGGTTCCACCTCCTAATACTCTCCCACTGGGGATTAGGTGAATTGGGGGGTTGGGGGGAACACATTCAATCTGCAGCAGGTACCATGGGAGTTATCTTAGAACTCTGCTCACCGCAGTCACTGATACTTCTCTTACTAGGTAGTGAGTAGGGTTCATATTTGCAGACATTTTGAGAATGTTTAGAAACATTAGTGTATATCTTCATATTAAAAGTTACTCTTTTATCAGCTGAAGTGAGATTATTTATACCAGGGCATGACTGACGTTCTGTGCTGGAGAATTCTTTCTTGTGGGAGCTGTTCTGTGTGTTGTAAGATGTTTGGCAGCATCCCTGGCCTCTGCCTACTAGGTTCTAGGAGTACATCCTCCCCAGTGTGACAACTAAAAATGGTACCAGACATTGCCAAATGTCCCCCTGAGGGAAAAAGCACCCCCACTTGATAACTACTGTGTTAGATACATTAAGTATTTTTTGTTTGTTTTTAAAGAAGAACCTATTAAAACAGGGAATTTGGTTTCTAAGGTGATACCACTGTTTGGAGCCAGCAGGTCCTTACTATTCGGATAATGCCTCATTCTTAGATGTGCTTTTGTCCTGTACTGGGAAATGTATAGTTTAGAGTTGCAAATAAAAAATTAATACTGTAGATGAGTTTCCCACATGTCCTCTCTTACTCACACGTATGCCAAAATGAGATTATGTTATCATATGTTTTATAATCTTGTCTGAGTTTATAGTCGAGCTATAGTGTAATAGGGCTTTAGTTCCACTCTTATGGGTCAGATATGTAATGCAAGAGGCAAGAAACCTAATAAACTCCCTTCTTGGTATTACGGCTCTTTTCTTGGAAACCAGGGATATGGCTTGTTATGGGACAGAGTGGAAGACATGGTCCAGTTCTGAAGTTACAAAACTCAAAAGCTGCTCATTCCTGTTTTCTCTAGGCAAAGGCAGCTCAAGCATCTCATCTGACGTGAGTTCAAGTACAGATCACACGCCGACCCAAGCCCAGAAGAATGTGGCTACCAGTGAAGGTAGGCATCTGGTCTTCATTATCTCTCTCCCTGTGTTCACAGTGCAGGCTATTTTTGGAAAACAAATAAAATGTGTGAGTCTCAGTTCTGTTCTACTGAGTGGGAGCATATGAGATTCTTAAAAATGAGAAGGCAGAGGGTTTCCCAAGTTGCTTTTTTGTTGCTGTGCTCTTGCCTTCTGATAAAGGGGTTTTGATAGGATTTAAGTGTCTCAATTCTAAGGCAAATGCTGTTATTTGGTGAAAATATAATAGGCTGACTTTTGGGGAGCCTTCATGATGTTATCTGTCTTGTTTTTCAGTGTGGAAAACACTATGATTGTAAAATTCCTGTGCTCTAACTGAAAGTTCCTGCAAAAACTTTCAAAATTGGAATTCAGGATTTTGACAATGGGAGGGTCACAATCATGTGATTTGTAGAACTTGAATTAACCATTATGTGGGAGGAGGAAAAGAGGTTTGTTTGATTATTTAAAAGATACATAGAAAGTCTTGCCTCTCAGGACAAAGATCAGCTCCATTGATGTTCTTGATATAGAATTTCACTATATGTAGTAATACATGTTCGAATTAATTGCTCTGCCTAGTCCAGAAGCTTTTGTGTTACTACTTGTTTGCGTGTGGAAATCACTGTTTCTGTGGTAGTTATTTAGTGGAAAGCCGACTCAATGATGGAATTAGTTTTTATTTTAATGTTAAACACAATTGAGTTCTCTTCTGCAGAAGAGCTCCTTCTAAATTAATTGTCGAAGGCAGGTCCAGTGTAAGATGTCGATGCCGCTTACAATGGAAGACCCAGTGTGAGGTGACCTTGTGTAGAGCCTGCTTTCTTAAAGTGTGCAGGGTGTGTGGAGGTACATTTCTATGCTCTGTCTTGAGGCTTAATTGAAGCTGCTTGCAATTTTGGGAAGCATACCCATGAGCTGATGTTGGTCATCTCAGTGTTTGGTTGCTCTTGATCTGCGTGACCGTGTGTGCATGAATGATGATGGTTGGCCCCTGCTGTGTGTGTCTTCTCCCCTGCTTAGCTTTGACTTGGTGTGTTTCAAACAGACTGATATATAAAGAGCTTTTATAATGGGATTATATTCCCTGGCATTTAATGCCTTAACGTTGTTTTATCAACATTGTAAGGCGAATAGATCAGGGTGTTCTCCTCAGTGTTGTAAAGCACCAGATAGAATTCCAATTTGAATTTTCTGGCTGTTGACTCAAATATGAGCACTAGGTCATTCTGGAAATTTAGTTAAGGTAACGTGCAAGTCAAGTAAATTGATTCTAGACTTTTGCTTTTGAGGCCGCTGTTCTTAGGAACCCAACTGGAAATCACTTCAACATAACTTATTTATTTACGGTTCTCTCTAATCAGAAATCTTTGTTTTGTAAGGTGATCACTTCTTTCTACCATGATTTTAGTCACTCTTGTTATAGTCATAGTTTGGCTAATTGGAGTGACTGTGAAAATAGAAAGTTAAAAGTATGTGAAATAATCCCTCTGTGTTTCCCTCTCCAGATTTAATTTTTTTAAAAACAGAAAATACGAAACTGTGTGGGCTCTGTTGTAAGGGTTGGGGGAAGGGACTGTGGGGCTTCATGCACTAAAAATGTCTTCTTTTTATGCTTCGAAAAAATAACTCCATAGGGATTTAAAATTTTCATCTTATTCTGCCTTTTCCTTGGGAAGATTCTTTTGATGCGGGGCTCAGCCAATGTTTTATACATTTTTGTCATAATGCATTTCCTACCATTCTGAGGGTAAATTCAGGAGGGAAAAATGGGAAAATATGATGTTCATATGAAACAGAAATTTTAACAACTGGGCTAAATTAATAGGGAATATTTTTTCCAACTCTTAAATGGAAGAATCCCATCTCTATGAAAGATGCTATCCATTTTTTTTGCATATCTGCAAAGTTGTGGTTTGTTGTTTTTTTTTTTTTTTACTGTTTGTATGTATGAATCCACTTTGGTACTGTTTTTTAATCAATGGAACTAAAAAAATATTTTAAAATAAATTAGGTGTAGGTGTTACTTCCATAAGAATGTATTCAGGGATGTCTGCTGCAAAATGGTCTCACTATCAGCCTGGTTTTTCAAGATGGAACACCAGCCAGTGCTCATTTCTCAATGCACAGGTGGCAGAGTCCTGGTCTGCTTCTCAGGATTAGGGTGTCATATTCTCTGACCTCCACAAAGTGGGTTTACCCAAGAGTAAACCCAATAGTTTGCTCCTACCAGAAAGCAACTACTAGCCACTGTGTGCCAAGAAACAGAAACTGGACACCAATTTCTTACACATGCTACAGAGGAGCCAATTAAAAAATGCCTCTCTGGTTCTCTTCCCACAGTTTCTAGAACTGTTTTTAACCTTGGTTGTTAAGAAAATGTTGGGCGAGTGGTGTAACTGGTTTTCCAGAAGTGATTTGACTACCGTTACTTTCTTCAGTTCTTTGATCCTCTTAAGAGGACTTTTCACCTCTGACTTTACCAATATCCTCTTCAAGAAACACAGGCAGGATCCTCAGGTTAAAGGTTTGAGTAATACTGATTTCTAAAAATGAGAGATATCGTGAAGGACAATATTCAGTTTTCCTGCAGCCTTTGCAAACTGTGGCCATCCCTGTAATAGTTGGGTTGAAAGCCTTGGGGAGCAGAGTTGGACTTGTCCGTGGTGGGCTGGACAGGGAAGGTATTATATCAATTCCCGGGCCTGTGGGGCGTGTGTGTGTGCGTGCGCATGCGTGTACATGCACCTGCACATGAGCTTTCGCGTACAGCCTCCAGGTGACAGCCAATGGCAGAGTCGACGTCTCTCGCTGGGAAGCATGTAAGTAACCTGTGCGTTGAAAGCTGGCGCCTGACCTGAGGACATGGGAGCTGAGGGGAGGGGAGGGCGCCCACATACCATGCGCCAACCTGGGGCTGGCAGTGGCAATGGGGACTAACTGTGACAGACACCAGGGATCTGACTAGGGAGATGATCATGTTCTAAAACTGGATCGTGGTAAAAGTTGCACGACACAGTACATTTGCTTAAAAGTCATTGAAGTAGACCCAGGAAATGGGTATTGGAAGCTGCTGCTTCTGCATGACCTTCAGACCTGCATCTAAATCAGCACAAACTACTCTTCGAAAATGCTGCCTCCCCGCTCTGGGAAGACGTCCTGAACAGTGGTGAGAAGACCCCTTAGGAGCATGGGTCTTGGCCGTACAGAGAGCAGGGCTGCTGGCTGAAAGCTTTTCCTGGGATGCTCTGGCCTCGGGGCCAGCACTGCCCTGAAAGCATCATAAGGAGTCCCTGGACCAGTAGTGTTCACAGCCCTGCACATGGTGTCTGGGCATCGTGGACTTCTCGTAGGTACATACTCTCCTGGAAAGTTCTGGAAGACATGAGAGATGATAGACCCACAAGTTTCTCAAAACCTGTTTTGTTTTGTTTTTTTTAAAGCTTTTCCCGGAGAGTCTCTAACCTCAGCTTGGATTTTAAGTTTTGAGCAACCAAGCATGATTGATGGTTAAGACCTCAGTCACATTTATTCATTCTAGTAAGTGTAAGGACTCATTCCTTGCTGTCTACCTGTTGTTCCCACTCATCTACTTTGGGTCATAAGGCTGTTCCCCTAGGCACGGTGGGCACAGACGGTGATGCAATTCAGTTTTAATCCAACAGAGAATGGTATTTTTTACCTAAATGTAAGTGTTCCTTTCCAAAGTCTCATGCAAAATCTTGGTGCATCTTAATTTTGTGAGTCTAAAGCCACACCCCTTTTAAAGAATTGGCAGCCTCCAGAGCTTTCTCCTTGATAAATGGTATAAGCTTTCTTTAAAGCCCATTATATTTCTTGTGACAGTTTAAGTTTCTGATTTCCTGACACTGTAGGGGGTTTGGGTTCAAGTGCAGAAGGCTGGAAACATTCCATTTTCCCCAACAAAATCTGCATTCCAGCATCGTAAGCCACAGCTTAATTCTTTCCAGTTGTGTTGCTATTCTTTCTGTTACACTTTTTTTCCAGTCTTTCTCATCCACGGGGTGTTCTCCCTCGTATTGGAGAGAATGGCCTTTGACTTTCAGCTATGAAAGTCATGTCCGGCCCATGGTTAGAATAGAGTACACAGCAGTCAGCCTGAAAAGACTGAAACAGCATCAGTTGGATTGGGTTGGATCATGAAGAAGCTTCCTAGAAATAAGCTCAGCTTGGGCTTCTTTCTCAGAACAGGGTCATGAGGATGTGGTTTTAATGGTGGCATCTCAACAACTCTGACTTCTCTTGAGCTGGGGGAAGGTAACACAGTTCGTTCAAAGGCCAAATGTAATTGGCTGATGAAAAGTCAGCTTCATCCAGTTGCTCAAGTTCAGATATTGAACTCACTGACAGCACAATTTACAGGTGTGATGGCTTATACATGTTGTTATCAAGCCAGCCAAATATGGAATCATAGGATTTTTCGAGCTACAAAGACCCTGGCAATTTTCTGATCTAATACACTCGTTTTACAAAGAAATCCCTGCGGCACAAAGAAATAAAGAGATTTGCTCAATATTACACACCTAATAAATTGTTGAGCAGGAGTTTGACACAATATTGTTTCAGTGAGAGATGGTACAAATCAGGAAAATCATAACCTTTAAAAAAGTTGTTGCCTTCTAAGTGTGAAGCTATTTAATTCTGTTTTGTCCGCCTGCTAGCGGCCTATTTTGAGCTGGTTGCAGGGAGGAGGTAGGTTGTTCAGAAGAGTTTGAGAAAGATTTGAGTTCAAATAGAGCAGTACTTCCAACGGGAGGAGAGGATCTACTTCAAATGGCAAAAGAATCTCAACCCACTTACATAGGTTAGCTTCTCACCTGGAGATGGAAACATTACCTTTAAGTTAGCTCATGATTATAAAATAGGCTTTCAATAAATTCAATTAATATTGTTTTGTGAAACTGCCCATTTAATTAACTCCCTGAAGGAAATTAATTTTAAAATGTTTCATTTGAGCCATGAGTGAAATGAGTTGATATATAAAGAATTCTTTCCATGGTACCTAAAATCACCACTTTATTTATACAGTTGTGGGTTAAGATGTTTTCAGTGCCCCAATTAGACCAATTCTAAATGGAGTTATTTTGAAAATGCCCAGGAATCGGGCTTAGTTTTATTCTGTCTTCCTTATATTATCTTCTTTCTACTTCTTGAGTGTACTTCTCAAACAACATTCACATGTATCACTCAAGAAGAGAAAGATGATGGTTTTAATTCAAGGTAGATTTCATTTCCCTAAACAAAAGCCTTTTTGACCATCCAACAAATTCAACACACGTTTTTGGGATACATATTATTTCATGCTGATCCTAGTCTCTCATGAGCATTATTGCATTCAACTGTTTCATTGTCACATTGCTCTCGAGAAGGAGGTAGACATGTTTTCATTTGGTAGATGACAGTAGGGAAACTGGGAAAGCATCAGTGTGGTCCAAAGTCATGAAAAATTAGTAAAAGGTGAAGATGGTTATAGGCACTGAAATCTGAGTAAGGTTTTTTCTTAATGCTTGTTTTGTAATTGCCATGTAGAACTATTAAGAATTTCATGCTAGGGGTGCCTGGGTGGCTCAGTCGTTAAGCATCTGCCTTCAGCTCAGGTCATGATCCCAGGGTCCTGGGATCGAGTCCCGCATCCCTCTGACTCCCTGCTCGGCAGGAAGCCTGCTTCTCCCTCTCCCACTCCCCCTGCTTGTGTTCCTGCTCTCGCTGTCTCTCTCTCTGTCAAATAAATAAAATCTTAAAAAAAAAAAAAGAATTTCATGCTAATCATTTTTATAAGTTTATATCAAAATATATTTTGAAAGTCCTTATGGGAAGTATCTTTTCAAAAAATCCATAATTGTGTCTCGATTGTCAGTATTATACATGGAAATGTGGTCTATGTATAGTCTAGAAATGTACTTTAAATTCTTAGTTATTGAAAGCAAATGTCAATATTCCAAGATGCCTTTTTACTAAACTGTTGAAGGGTTAGTTTGCAGGTTATCATAACTGTGTCCTTAACATACTGCATCAGACAGACTTATGGTTTGAAATTGATATTTAAATTAATCATGATATAGGATCTGTAGTGCATGTAATATAAAAGTACTGACTAGTTTCATTGCTCCTTATTACTTTAAAACTGAGCCAAGCAGTTATTCTTTAATTGGAAATGTACACAGGTGGAAGATAACAGTCTTAGAGCATGTGCCTTGCAAGACTGGAATTATGCCTCGAAGCAGTCTATTACAATCAAATGGAACTCAATCCATGACATAAGAGAAAACAGAGTAAAAACATATAATATAGGAAGAGGAATAAAAAGTACAGAAGTGGAGAACGTAAATGGCATAGAAAAAGTGTCTTTAAAGATAGTGATAAGATGACTTTTATTCAAACTGGAAGGGTGGTTTTGGGGGACCTTATGGGTGGGAGAGATCCCAAAATCAGAAATGTGCTGTTAGGAGCTTTTACTCTGTGTGTGAAGAAGGTGATGACTGATTATAAAGATTTGTTTTGCCTTTAAAAATTAAATTGCAGGGGCGCCTGGGTGGCTCAGTCTTTAAGTGTCTGCATTCGGTTCAGGTCATGATCACAGGGTCCTGGGATCGAGCCCCGCATCTGGCTCCCTGCTCGGCAGGAAGCCTGCTTCTCCCTCTCCCACCCCCCCTGCTTGTGTTCCCTCTCTCGCTGTCTCTCTCTCTGTCAAATAAATAAATAACATCTTTAAAAAAAATTAAATTGCAAGCTTAACTATTTCTGAAAATTTCAGGATTATTTAGGAAAACCTTACAAGGCTTTAGCTGTTGAAGCTTAATGTGTTTTGGTAATTAAATTAACAAGTCACTGCTTCATGGCCAAGTTTCTAACTACTGCCTAATTGTAAGTTAGGTGACTTTTGAAAAACTGCACCAGTTACATTGGGTGATTTGAGCATATTATAGATTCAGTGTGCCCAATTTAATAAAGAAGTCAGATTTGCGTTTGAGGATTAGTTTAAGCAGTGGAACACTCATCAGCTTGGTATCCACAAAATTGTTATGTAAGCCTAAAAATGTGTAATGAAACCCTAAATACCATCTCAGACTCAAGAACTAAGTTTAATTTCTTAAAGGAATCATCTTCCAAAATGAATCATCCAGAATGGCAAAAATGTCATTTAATAGTCTCAAGAAGGAAATTAGGTTTCTGTACATGAGTGTGTGTGTGTGTGTGTGTGTGTGTGTACTTAAAGTAATACTTAATTGAGACATCCAGCGTCTGTCAGTGCCTTTATGTAGAGTTAGGAGAGAAAACATTAGATCTTTAGCATTCTAATCCCGTGGGTAAAATTATTGTGTTTCTCTCACTTCCATTCTGTCATTTGCAAAAAACACTCAATAAATAATTGATAGATTTCAGCCATAGACATTCTAGTTCACCTAAATACAGCTAAGTGTATTTGCAGTGAAGGCTTGGATCATTTCTAAGATATCTTACCAGTAATCTTAGTAATCTAATTCAATGGAAATTTATTAAAGGATGTAAATCTAGTTTTAAATATATTTGTTTATGTACTTACAGGGAAACTACAAAATGTATGTCAGTCACAGATTGGTAGCACAGAGAATGACCCCTCAGCCGTGTTTTCTTCTCCTTGAAGAATTTTTAAAACTAATTTTGGGTTTAATTTAATGGATTTAGGTGGGGCATCTACCCTGCAGCTCCTGAGTCCCCATAATTCTCTGTTGCCTTAACCAAGCATCTTTCACAATATTGCCGTTAGCTATTTGGCTCCTGATGGAATTTGATTTTATGGCAAGACCTGCTGTTGCCAGAACCTTAGCAATTACTAGGGGGCAATAAACACTGTGAATCAGTTCAGTAGTAATTCAGGGTGGTATAAGATTGTGTCCTGACAAGTGATCTGAAGAGGAAGGGAGAGAGGCATGGGTTGGAGCAGTTGGGAAAGGTGTCATGGCAGTCTGGGACTTGGCTTCTCCTGTGTGGACAGAAGGTGGGAGGGTGGAGAGGAAGATACAGCATGGTGTGTAAGGTTGTGAGGAGTCTGGAAAAATCCATCTGGGTTCATGTGGGGAAAAATGGAGGCTCCTAAAGGGACCCCTTCTTGACCGCATTGAATACATTCCCAAAGTGTTTTGAACATCCAGTCTTGCACTAAAATATTTAGTTACAGAGTAGTTGCACATTCTTTGTACTATGTCAGTGATAAATAGGCCATCGCTCCGTGACATTTTATGCCCACCACCTTTCTTTGGGATACTTGGAGTGTTTTATACTAAAAGGCTGACTTCTGAGCTCATCAAAGGCAAAAAGGGCATATGGAAGGGGTTGGGGACAAACATTTTAGAAAGAATAACCTGATACTGGAAATATTTGCCCTTTACAGTCATGGACACAGTCTGACCTTAAAAATCAGGTTAACACGTCTGTTTACTTCCTCTTTGACTAGGAAATAACTTCCTGAGGATAAACTAACTTCCTCAGGAAGTCCCAGGCTTCCCAAGGCTGTTAGGCTGATTAACAAATAACGAGAAAAAAGCACTTTAGCTGTAAGTGTGTTCCTTTATATTCCATATACTTAAAAATGTAGAAAATCCCCCTTATGGAGGGAATAATCTACAAGTAATTTAGATACTATTTGTGATCATTAAGAAGTGTTTGAGGAATTGTTATAAGGAGTGCAGTCTGTGGGAAGCAGATATTAGTACAGTTTATCATTGTAAATGTAACTAGGAAACTTCTGTTGTTTATAACTGCTGCTGCCTTCCAAGGTGGGGTGGGCCACCTGCTACACTGAAGGTCATTTGTTCTGCCAGATAACTGTGTGTGTTTGAACATGTGAGTTTTCTGATGTGGGCTTCAGGAAACCAGATTTCTCTGCACAGTGGAGAGATTCTGAGCTGAGACACAGTAGGTATCCAGGAGACTGAAGAAGGAGATTGAAGAAGGGATGGTGGAACTGGGGAGATGGGGAGATTTTTGTTGTTGTTGTTTGTATGTTTTTGTTTTGCTTTTTAAGTAGGCTCCATGCCCAGCATGGAGCCCAACACTGGCTTGAACTCTCAAACCTGAGATTGAGACCTGAGCTGAGATCAAGAGTTGGATGCTCAACTGAATGAGCCACTCAGGTACCCCTGGGAAGATGTTTTAACATCTTGGATGGTAGTGGCTCCCAAGGTGACACCACCTTCCTGTGTCACTAAAAATCCTTAGTCCATCTTTACTAAACTCACAAAGTGCTTGGAAGGGAGTGGGTTTCCTATAGAAATCAGGGAAGGGCTGAATTTTGAGAATGTCCACTTGCATTCCTTGTGGTCACTTGACTTATGCAAATGCAACAAAAGCCAACTGATGAAGAATCCATCAATTAACACTCCCTTACTATTACAATTTGCACAAATTTAAGCATTCTATTATGCTTCTGTTCTGTTGTATATAATGATATTCTGTATAACATATTAACTTAGGCAATTTATATTAACTTTTCTCTTTTAAGTCTGATAATGAACTCACATTGTTCCAACTATTAATGATTATTATTCTCTTCTTGATGCTTGATTTTTCACAACTTCTTCTACAGAAAAACTTTCAGCATCTTCTTTGTCCTTCTAGCACTGTCCTTCAGGCTATCAAAACACCGTTGCTTTCTGGTCACAAAAGAATGTTGCAGGTCCATTTTTTTGTTTTGTTTTGTTTTGTTCCTGCCCAAGATACAGAATCAGTCATGCCCAATGGGATTTTTTTTTTTTTTAATGGGGAAACATTTTCAGGATGTAAATCTGGGAGTGAAGCAAAAGACTCCTGCTGCTGTGGGCTCACTTTTAATAAAGTTGGATCTGGAGAAAAAATATTTTTAAGGTACCAGTACACATTGATTTTATCAATTTATAAAATTGTATGTTATAAATTCTTGCGCTATATTAATATTCTAACAGTATGAAATTTCATTTGCCACTAAGACTTTCTACTATTCAGCAACCAAAGATATAACTTAAGTTGGGCCCTCTCCATCAGATCTTCAAATATACCCAGACATGCCTGATCTTTTAGCAGGGACAGGTAATAGGCTACAGCTCAGTCAAGATACCCACTGCATGAATTATGTGCATGCTTTCAGTTGATAGGTCCATAGTGTCATCCCTGCAATTGCTTGACTCCTTTGAGGAAGGAACAGTGTTTTATCCCCCTTTGTATGCCAAGTGGCTACCACAGTGATTGCCGTGCAATAAACATTTGAAACATGTTTATTAAGTGAATGAATGGGTTGAGATTCTAAGAAGGAAAAACCCTCTTGGTTAATTTTTCCAACTATAGTCATAAAGACTATGACATCAAAAGCTGTGCAAATCCACAAAGTAATATAGGAGAGATACAGTTACTTTTTAGAAAAAAGAATAACACTATTCCTTAGGAAAACTTGAAGCACATCATGGGAATGTTAGCCCTCGATTTGCTTTTAGTTGCCTTTTGTGTTAAGGGAACAAACAACTTCTTTAAGCAGAAGAGACATGTCAGAAGGAGGAAGATACTTGGAACAGAAGATAGTTCTGGTTTCTGTGTTTTCGTGTGTTCAACATTTTTAAACCAAAAGAAGGTTTGTTGTCTATTGAATATTAGCTCTATAAATAACCAGTTTTTATCAGAAAAGTTTTTAACATTTTAGATCACCAAATGAGATAAACTTAGAAATACAAAATTCTAGAGCTATTCAGCCTCTGTACCTCAATTTTAAGGGCAGAGGAAAAATATTCTTTACCCTTAACCAATTTAATTTTATTAAATTCTTTTTAATCTTTTTTAACCTCAATACATTGGATTATTTCAATTCTTCACTTACTGGTATGTCAAAATATCAAATTAGAGCCTGCGGTTTTTTAACTGATGAAATTGGAGAAGTAAGTTTCATTTTATTGGCCCAAAATATGGCTGAATTGGTCAGTTAATAAATGTGTTCAGGTGTTTTTTTTGGAGGGGGGGAGGTTGGTTCACTGATTTGTTAAGAAGAAATGTTAGGAAAAGCATTCCTAAAGGAGAAAATAATATTGTTATTTCCCCTTTTTGAAAGCATTATCCTAGAACCAACCTTGACCTCAGATTATCTTTTGCAAGCTATATTCTATTTCGTAGAAAGTGGGAAACTGTGAAGTTCATGTTTTGTTTAGCTGGGTTGGAACTGGTCAGTGCAGAGATTAGGGAATGATTTCACTCAATCTCAAAAGATTTACAAAGAGCTAAATTCTGGTAATGGATGCATTTGGAAAATGAAGTTGGAGGTTGAACTCTGCATTTAATATGAATGAGAGGGGGAAACAAAAAGCTGTGTAATGAAAATTTTGTAACTTTTGTTATTTACTCCCCATTTATGGGTGATACAAGTTACTTAGCCTTAATTTTCTTCTCTGTAAACTAGGAATAATAATATTCTCTACTTCATGTGTTGGTTATGAGGAGTAAATTTAAAAATTATATGCAGTGTGCGTCCCTGTGCATATTATCTGGTTTAATTTCATCGGCTTACTCACAGCTACTTGATGTGAGTTCCATATCCTACCTTGTTCAGGGACAGGAAAATGTTGTATGGAAAAATCACCCTTAAATGAATTCAACATAATTCCAGTGGAAATCTCAATAAGATTTTAATTTTGGAACTTGACCAAACTCTATTTTCCCTACCTGGAAGAATAAATCCAACATCTATAAGTACCTACCTCATGTGGATACTGAATTCAGTTCAATTACATATGTATGACATTGTGTATGTTGAATTACTTATGTATGTTGAACTCATTTGTTGAGTATTGAATACATGTACATATGAGGATATCCAGGGAAATTTTGGCAACGAGTAATGAGAGTAACATTTCCTTAGTGTCATGAAAATATATTACACATTTACAAATGCTGAAGAAGTGTGGTATGGCAGAGCTTGGTGTAATGGAACAGAGAGTTCAGGGTAGACTTAGTTACCTATGGGAATTTAAGGTATAATAAGGATGGCATCATAAATGGATAAGGGAGATAAGCCTTGTCAATACAGCCTCACAGGAAAATCAGCTTCTTATTTTAAAGAAAAGGAACATGGGCAACCTAATGTGTTCCTGATGCCAAAATAAATTCTGAATGGATGAAAGATTTAAATGTTCAAATTAAATGTAGATGAATTGTTTTATGATCTCAAGGTAGAAGAACCTTTTAAAGCATGAAAACGGGAATTGTCATAAAGTTAAAGAAGGCCACCAGCACATGCATGGGGAAGTACGTGCTCTAGAGGATAGAGAAAAATCTTTCCATTGTCAAATATGTGTTTGTTTTTTCATTAAGCAAGTTCAACACTGGTCTCTTTTTTTATTGCTGGACTTCTTGAAGCTGTTGATGTGTTAGTGTATGTTTTTAATTTTCAAGCAGTATATTTTATTTTGCAAACTTCTTTTTTTTTTTATCCTTACCACCAGGAAATGTTTATACATGTGAATCAAGAGCCTTAAAATATGTGTACACACTTTGACCTAGGGATTTCGCACTAGGAAACACCTTAAAAATCTAAATTTTAATTGTAGATATATGCTTCTTAATTTTTATAGCATAAAAACATTGGTAAAGTATTTCATTGAGACATTTATATGTCAAAGACCTGTTTAGGTATTAAAAACATGTTCACAAACAGTGTTTCTTTTTTTTTTTTTTAAGATTTTTATTTATTTATTTGACAGAGAGAGACACAGTGAGAGAGGGAACACAAGCAGGGGGAGTGGGAGAGGGAGAAGCAGGAGAGGGAGAAGCAGGCTTCCCACAGAGCAGGGAGCCCGACGCGGGGCTCGATCCCAGGACCCTGGGATCATGACCTGAGCCGAAGGCAGACGCTTAACGACTGAGCCACCCAGGCGCCCCAACACAAACAGTGTTTCATCATATGGGAAGATGTTTATGAAAAATGCACATTCTGAAGCAGCATTTTCTATGAATTCCACAAATAGGATTATATTTGAAGAGGAAAAAGACTGAGGGGGACGTGTTTCAGGGTGTTATGAATGGTTATCACTGAGTGACAGAATTATGGATTACTTTTATTTTGGGTGTTTTCCAATATTGTCTAACTTCCCATGGCGAAGAGGTAATTAACAAGTTGGTTCTTTTTTTAAGAGCTGAGAATGTCTCTTTCACTAGTTGTTTTTGGAATTTCATTGCATGTGATATGATAAAAGTTTCAATTATTTGATTTTTTTCATGATTAAGATTTATGGATAAAAATTAACCTTGCTATTTCTTATCCCTGGTACCCAATATGCGTTCAGCACCCATCTGTGCACTGATTGATTGCTTTCATGGTTTTCTTTATAATCAATTTTAAAAGACTTTCCTTAAACTTAAGAACTTAAAACTTCTTTCCATTAGTTGAATGTAGTTCCAACACAATTTTTCTTTTTTCTATACCTTTATAGAGTACGGCATATCCAATACCTTGCATATATTCTGATTCATTCTCTATTCATTTACTCAGGGATATTTTCACTCACCAAAGTTTACTGAATGTCAGATACTATTCTTGGGGAATGGGGACTCCTTGGTGAGCCAAACAGACACAGACCTGACCTTCTGGAATTTTTCATCTTACAGAGACACAGATATTACAGAAACTTAAAAATAAATTATATTCCAAGAATGCCTTCTTTAGTACATGCCTAGAAATAGAAACTTAAGCTGAGGCCTGAATGATGAACAGGAATTAGCAAGGTAAATATCTGGGTGAACATTTGTATGTGGGGAGGTGTGATGGCAGGGAGAGTGGGGGGTCCTGGTTATCTATTATTGCATAACAAATTACCCTCAAACAATGCATGAGTTTCCTATGGCTACTGTAAAAAAGTACCACTAATTTAGTGGCTTCATGTAACACAAATCTGTGATCTTACAGTTCTGAAGGTCAGAAGCTCTAAATGAGTCTCCAGCGGCTAAAATCAAGGTGTTGGTAGGGCTTTTTCTTCTGGAAGCTCTAGGGGAGAATCCATTCCTTGCTCTATTCCATCTTGGTTCATGGTCCCTTCATCATCAAAGCCAGCACCATAACATTTTCAAATCTCTCTCTCTGATCCTTCTGTTTCCCTGTTGTAAGGATTACTTTGGACCCACCCAGATATTCCAGGATTATCCCACCATCTCAAGATCTTTAACTTAATCACATCTACAAAGTCCCTTTTATCATGTAGTAACAGTTCACGTTTCTGGGGACTAGGACATGGGCATCTTTGGGGAAGCCATTATTCTGCCTTTGACATTTATTTACTTAAAACACCAACCATTTTATTGTATCTCACATTTCTTTTTCCAAAGAGAAATTTGGGTGGGGCTTGGCTCTAATTCTTCTGTTCCATGTGGCATGGACCGAGGCTACTGGTGGTATTCTGCTGATGGATAGGCTGGTCTACAAGATGAACAGTGTGCGCCTGCACCTTGCCTACGATGGCTGGACTGTCAATTGGAGAGCCTACAGGTGACCTCTCTGGCAGGATGGTTTCAGGGTAATTGGACGCCTTACATGGTTGCTCAGGGTTCCAGAAGGAGTATCTCTAGAGAGAGGAAGTGGGAAGGGTGGTGGGTGGGGGAATAGGGTAACTAGGTGATGGGCATTAAGGAGGGTACTTGATGTAATGAGCACTGGGTGTTATATGTAACTGATGAATCATTACATTCTACCTCTGAAACTGATATACACTATATGCTAATTAAATTGAATTTAAATAAAAAATTTAAAAAAGACAGGAAGTGGAAGCTGCCAGTTTCTTATGGCCTGGGTTCTGAAATTAGCACAACTTCACTTCTGCCATATTGTATTAGTCACACCATTACAGAACCACTGATTTGAGGGTGGGGACACTGACTCCTCCATTTCATGCACAAATGTTGATGTATTTGCTGCTATTTTGAATCACTAGGGTGGATGGTTAGTGGCGCAGGATTCCATGAAGAGGGATGAGATGTGGGAACGCCTTGGACCTGGAGGGACAGTTGAGCTTCTCTGAACCATGGCTCCTGTGTATTTGCAACACAATGACAGAGGAGAGCTGACACTGGATGAGTAGTAGGACCTTCTAGACCACATGCAGGTTATGGGTTTATTCTAAACAGTGAGGAGAAGCCCCTGAGGACTTTGAGCAGGGACAGATCTGCTGTGACTGCTGGGTGATCCGGGCAGTGGGCAGTGAGGGAAGCCCATGAGAAGTCAGTTGTGGGCCTAGTCAGAAATAACAGTAGTAGCTTATGGTAGAGGAGTGATAACGTGAGGATAGTGATGGTCTGTGAACTCTTTGTCTATATGGAGGTCAATATGGAAATTGAGAGTGATTAGAATCCTTTATAACAACTTGATGGGCTGCAGCATCCAGAGGAATGAGCATGGGCTTGTATTTTTTATATCTGGGCGGGGGGGGGGGGGGCGTTGTTGTTTTTTTAACTTTTATTTTTCTCTTCATTTTTGTTGCATTTTAGTATATTCATTAAGAATTTGAGATTTGAAAAAATACTGGTCTTTTCCAACTCATAGGTTGAGAAACTCACCCTTCCTAGATTCCTAGAACACAGTCTCTCACCATAGCACACCTTGTGTCTCTCTTGGGTACCCTGGACTCTGCTCATGAAAAGAAACACCTCCAGCTTGTCAGTATTTATTTGTCATACTTGCATTTTAGAATTAAGTGTTCTCTGGTTGCATTAGCCATGGAAGACTTCTTGCTCACAGTGACGGGCCAACTGGTGGTTGGCAAATGTTAGAAAACATAGATTAAAACAAGGAATCCTTTAAAAATGAGTATGTAGGCTGTAAATATTTCCATTAACTCAAAACATATTCATTCGTTTTCTAGTCTTTTGAAGTTCGGTTAAAACCTTCTGTTTGAATATGTGGCTACTGATTGGAGTTCTGCAGTGTGTTTTCTTGCATGGATCACGGAGCAGTAGATCCTTTATAATTTTCAGTGTTGTTGCCTTTCAATTTAGCAGGATGAAATATACTTTTATTTTCTCAAAAGTAACAGATCTAATAGAAAGGGGAGGAATACAGTCTAATTTTAAAATCTAAAAGTGTTATGTCACATACTTAATCAGAAAGCCACAGATTTTAAATTAGAAATAGTGCATTTTCATTATGGTAAAAGGAGAAAGAAGCAGAAATGGTTCATTTTTGCTGTACTGAATGCATGGATGACACAGCCTTCTATCTTGGCAGAGAGAAGAGAGATGTGTGATGGGTCTCTCAGCTCCTCAAATGTTCTAATTCTCATTCTGCTAATTAAGAGCAGCTGATAAATTTAGATACTTCTTACTGATAGTTTTATATTTCAGAAATAAGAAAAAGTAATGATGGGAAAGCTTATAAAATATAAAAATAAAAAATGAAATTTTGATGATATAATTGACACCATCTCCCATGAGCAGAAATTGGAGCCAATGTGAATGGATCTCTTTTGAGGTCAGATTTTAAAGCCCGTATAAAACAAAGACAGGCACATAATCAAGGGGAAGTAATATCAAATCTTTAGGAATAGTATCAGTAGGAGGAGCATGGCAAGTGAGCTGAGATGGACAAAAACGAAAAGGCAGAAAACTGCACAAACTCATGGTCAAAGTTATGTAAGAACGTGAAGTGGAGGGGCACCTGGATGGCTCAGTCAGTTAAGCGTCTGCCTTCGGCTCGGGTCATGATCCCACGGTCATGATCCCACGGTCCTGGGATCAAGCCCCACAATAGGCTCCCTGCTCAGCAGGGAGTCTGATTCTTCCTCTCCCTCTGCCCCTCCCCCCCCACTTGTGTGTATGCGCTCTCTCTCTCTCTCTCTCTTAAAAGAAAAAGTAGGTCGAAGTGGGAAGCATGCCAAAGAAAGCGTAATGCAATGACAGATGACAGTATCATTGAACAGGTGACCTAGGGAGTGTAGAAGGACACAGATGTTGGAACCAGTTCTTTCAATAGAAAGGAGCTTGTCTTCATAAATACTGAAAGGCATAAATGAGAGCAACAGGTAGCCACTCTCAGTGCTTACTATGTGCTCGGCATGGTTCTAAGTGCGTTACATATATTAACTCATTTAACCGTAACACCAGTGAGGCAGGTACTATTATTATAACCACATTAGGAGTGAGAGGCGGGGAGCAAGAGTAATTTGTTCAGAATGGTGTGGCTACTAAGTGCCTTGAACTAAAGCATCTTTTTTCTGGACTCCATTCTTCTGAGTAGGGCTGTGTGATTCAAAATGGAAGCCCACAGAAAGTGACATGTCTTAAAAAGAATCTTTAAAATGAGTACAAGTCAACATGGCTAAGCCAATCACACCACGGACTGAAGGACTGGAGATTTGGAAGATTGCAAACAGTGTAGATCAGGATCCTGCTCCCCCAGCTTACCGAGTCTGCTTCAGTCATTCAGCTAACACAGTTTAGCACCAGGTCCGTGACAGTCACTGTGCAGTGTTAAGGTGTTAAGGATAAGAAAACACAGTGGATGCCATCCTTGCCCTCCAGAAGTGCAATCTATGGCAAAGACCAAAAGATGAAGGAGAACTATAATTCTATTTGATGCATTACTTAAAAACCACAGTGGGCCCAGAGGAAGCATGTAGCGGAGGCTTCGCAGAGGAGCTGATGTTTGATCCAGGCTTCGCATGATGAGGGTGAGTCACCCAGTGAGAATTGGGAGGAGGAGTCTGCTCAAAGTGGGATCCAGGACCAGCAGCATTGCATCTCCAGGAGCTCGTTAGAGATGCAGAATTTCAGGCTTCACCCCAGACCTGTCAGATCTGCATTTTAACAAGTTATCTGGCTGATGAGCACGTACACTGAAGTTTAGAAAGCTCTGTCTTAGGGTGAGTCTGTAATTTCAGCCTTGTGTGCACCCAGTAGGTGGCGCTGTGGGGTGGAGGGGGGGAAATGTGTTTCCCAAGTCTGGCCACCTTTAAACTATATCCTGAGGGCAATGATGACCTGTTGCAAAATCCTAGCAGTTTAGCAAGTAGATTGCACACCTGGCCCTTGAAAGTCATCAGTCTGCAGATCAACCTGCTCCCAGGTTCCCAAAACAGCATTTCTACAATGTTTGTGGAAAGCAATATTCCAGAATTTGTGACACTAGAAAATAGATTCAGAAAATAGATGGCTCTGGCACTGTCCTTCACACTGCTCTGAGCCTTAAAATAGAGTCTGAGCTGTATAGACCCAAGTGTGACTTCCCCACCTAGTCTGGATTTCCCCAGCAGAATCAGAAAATGATCTTTGAGTGAGAGGTTCTCAGGAAGGAGTATTATTTTGTGTTTCGATCATTCAGGATCTCTCATGCCTTAGGCACTTTCTGATGAATCCTTACCGAGCTTGTATTCTCTTGTTGTTTCTCTCTGGCACTGCGATTTATTCTTAAATTTCCAAATTGTGGAACCCATCTGGTTCTTGATGTCCAGAAATATCTCTAGGACTGAGCTGGGTGGGGCTTCAGACGCAGGCCTGGCCTCAAAATTGGGCTCCATAATTTACGGGACCTGTACAAAGCTCCCTCTCTCATTCCAAAAAAATGAAGATAAAAATGCTCATCTCTCAAGTTATTGCAAGCATCAGAATATAATCTATGCAAAGATTGCTAAATCACTGCCTGGCATATGGAATATGCTCAATGAACAGTTGCCATTGCTCATCATAGCATACAGATTCATGTCTACTGAAGTAGACCAGGGCTACAAACGGTGGCTTACAGAAGCCGGGAGCAGAGAAAGACAGTGGTTACTGTATTGGTGACTTCTGATGTTCTTGCTGCCTCTGCCTGGCTCTGTCCTGTTTGCTGCGCCCACTCCATCTCCGCCTCTAATCATCACATTGCCGTCTTCTAGCATGTCTGCGTCTCCTCTCTTCTTCTATAAGGAGTAGGGGCCCACCCTACTTCAGTATGACCTCATCCTCACTAATTTTATCTTCAAGGACCCGATCTCCAAATAAGGTCACATTCCAGGCTAATGGGGCCTGGGACATCAATATATCTTTTTGGTGGACACAGTTTAACCCATAACAGAGTCTTCGGGGGGTTAGTCTGCTTCTCCCCAGTCTTACCCGTAACACCAGGCCAAATGAAGCCTGTGTCATTTACAACGAGCAGCAGCACCTCACATGCTAGAGCTGGAACAGTCAAGGCCAGGTCCCTAAGGCTCACATAGCTGGCACTGGCTGGGCGCTGTGGCCAGAGCTTGCTGATGTACCCCAGCATTCAAGCCACGAGAGGTAAGCCCCCACCGAGCCAACACGCATTCCAGCTGTTATTTTGCTTCTGGAAATCCATAATCTGTTTCTTTAGGTTCCCAGCAAATACCCTATATATTAGTGTTTTAGGGACTTCTTGAAGTGAGCTAGTCCCCCCCCCACCTTTCCATGGGACTGAGAGCTGAGGGTGGTTAAACTGTGTCCACCAAAAAGATATGTTGAAGTCCCAGGCCATTCTGCAATGAGGTGCCTTCAAGGTAGTGGGTGCATGCAGGGCAGGGTCCTGCACATCTGCTTCCTCCTTCCAGACTTAATTATCCTCTTCTCCTTCTCTGACTGTGAGCCTGGGAGGCAGAGAGTGGCAGGGAGTTTTGGTTGCGTGGAAATTCCTTCACAGGGAAGCAGAGGGAATAGAAGTAAGGGTCTCTCCTAAGTCGTCACCACCATTTTAATTATGGGTTAATTTCACATGCAGAGTAGCCAGACATTTGGTTCAACATTATTCTGTTTGTGCCTGTGAGGGCATTTCTGGTTGAGATGAAATAGTTCCGCTTGAAATAGTGGGCCCAGGAAAACAAATGGCTCTTCCCGGCGTGGGTGGGCATTGTCCAATCCATGAAAGGCCTGAATAGAAGAAAAGGCTGAGTGGGAAAGAATTCTCTCTCTGCCTGTCTTCGAGCTGGGGTGTCAGTCCCCACTTCCGCCTTTGGACAAAGGCTCAGACTTGGGCTGGAACTTACAGCATCAGCTCTCCTGGTCCTCAGGTCTTCTGGCTCAGACTGGAACCACACCACTGCCCTTTTGGGTCTCCAGCTTGCTGACTGCAGATCTTGGGACTTCTCAGCCTCTGTAATCACGTGTGCTAATTTTTTAATAATAAATCTATTTTTCTATATAATCTCCTGTTGGTTCTGTTTCTCTGGAGAACCCCAACTAGTACATTAGTAAATGTGACCTCCAGCATATCTGGGGATCCAGTGAGACTTTGAAAGAGCAATGCTTTCTGACACATGATTTCAATAATCTTAGTAGTTAAAATAATTGGTATTCTTAAGCGAAGAGATCTTAGAGACGTTCTCCCCAACCCTCCCCTGGTGATCTCTCCATTTCTCCCAGCTGCTTTTCTGTTCTGGTGTAGGGAAAATTCACACATGGATGACTTTTATCTGTTTCTCCATTGCTTTCTGTTTGTTACAAAAAGAAAAAAGATGATTGCTCAAATCCATTTTGAAAGTAGCCGGGATATATAATCCTTCAAGGGTGCCATACACAATAGGTTTTTTGCTGACAAGCCTCCATGAGTCACAGATTTCGGGGCTCATGCACCTGTTCAACTCAAAGCTCTAGTGAGAAAGTCTTTCCTTGCACTTGATTTCTGATTCAGAGGAGTCTGGAGCGGTAAGCATGATCAAGAATTTGGGGTTATTTACAAAGTAAAAATTGATGGTCTGTGAAACCTGCTCTTCCTTACCTAAACTCAAACCCTCAAGTGGTAGGAGAGCTAACTAGGCCTTTCAGTATGTGCTAAATGCAAGGAAATTTGGCTTGTTCTCAACCCAGTTGATGCCATGGAGCAAACCAGGCTAACTTTTGTATACCTGGAACGAGACAGACCTCGACAGGCTTCTGCGTGGAAAGTGGGGAGGAAATGGAAGAGGAGACTTGGAATCCATAGCAGAGTCCTCCGCTGGTGTTCGTCTAACAACGACCCATTCTCCTAAATTCTTAAGTCCCACAACGACAACTTGTCAACCTGTTCAAATGACTTTGTGATTCTATTTAAGAAAAAGAACCATGGCATCTCCCTTTCATAAATTAAGTGCAAAACTCTGAGTGCTTTTTGCCTTCCTTCTTTTGACCAGAGTACCATTTTACTCATCTCAATTATAATTTGTTTAACAGGTTTCATTTGCTTTTCCCCACTTAATACACAAACCCTTTTATGTGTTTAACTGCTATTTGTTTAAGAGGGTCTGCAATGAATAATGCAACGAACAGCCAAATTTTTCACGTAATAATTTTTTATGAACCATACAAAGACAACTCGAGTTTTATAAATCCAAATGAACTCACTAGCAGCAAGGGTCTCAGTCCTTAGGAGCTGCTTCTCTTTCCATATGTTTGAATTATTAATCTATCCAACCTCATCTTTTCCCTTAGCTGCTAAATTTACAAGAAAGGAACCAGCTAAACCTAGCTAGAGATTTGCATGAAATCTGATTTTTAAGAGCCAACAAATTCAGCCAAGAATCACCTCGTCTTCTGTACCCTACTTGTATTTGTAGGTTAGAACCTTAATGCTATGCCTGTAAAAATCAACAACAACAACAACAAAACTCATGCTGGCTTCCTCACACCTGAAAAGCAGATGTACAGAAAGATCTGGGACAGAGCAGCTGATTTTGGGCGGAACAACATGCATAAACATTCATTGTCTTTCTTTTTTCCTTTCTTTACCTCTAACATTGCGGCCAAGGTTGGAAACGTGGGTGGATGAAGGGTTTAACTTCTTTGAAATACTAAGTATGGAACTTTGAACTGTGCTTGACTTCCCTGGATCAAGCAAGAATTGGAGGCTGAGCTCAGAGAGCTTGAAGGAAGCATTTGTTTTTCTACAGTATGAGGTTGATGTAGATGAAGACTGGTTTGGTCAAGGAGGAGGAAATAGTTCTTGCATGAGCCATTGGTGTCATGTGCTTTGAATGTCTGTTGATTGGAAACAGTGATCATCTGTGAGTGGATAATCTGGCTATAGAGGTGACCACTTGGATTTGATCTGAGGCCATGTCAAGGCATGTCTAGCAAATAGAAGAATGTAGTCCAAATGAGTGCTTGGTTGCATGTCTCACTCAATGTTATCTTCCGTTATAAAACCAAAAGAAATGTTTTTGAATTAAGCATTGTTTTGACAATGTATACTTTAATTCATTCAAAGGAATGGTGAGTTTGTCAGGCCACAATAACCTGCCGGTCATTTTCCTTTTCAAATCCATCCTCACAGAGAATTTGCTATTTATGCTGATGATTTGGAGTGAGGAGTTAAAGAACAGTCTTATTATTGCCCTTATATGGGAAGTGATATAGCATCTATGTGAAATGCTAATGACTCCTCCTTTCCTTCCATATCGAGAGAGAAAGAGAGTTTATTTAACACTTTTGCCTACTTGAGTAATGTTTCATTTCTTTTTTTCTTTTTCTTTTTTTAAATTTTATTATGTTATGTTAGTCACCATACAATACATCATTAGTTTTTGATGTGGTGATCCACGATCCATTGTTTTCGTATAACACCCAGTGCTCCATGCAGTACGTGCCCTCCTTAATACCCATCACCGGGCTAACCAATCCCCCCTCTCCCCTCCCCTCTAAAGCCCTGCTTGTTTCTCAGAGTCCATAGACTCTCATGGTTCATCTCTCCCTCCAATTTCCCCCCCCCC
>NC_058409.1:137930109-138149673 GCF_002201575.2 Neomonachus schauinslandi | reverse complement strand
ACACACACACACACACACACACACACACACACACACACACACACACATTGACACATGCCTTTTCTCCAGTTCCAGAAGAAATGTTTGACTCTTGATTCCTTATGCACAAAGAACCATCCCAATCTGACCCCTTCTTTTTTTAACTTACCCTTTCTGCCTTTTTGATTGCTGGTATATACTGTCTCCACCTGAAAGTAATAGAATTTGCATCAGTAGGCCCAAATTTACCTATGCTCTAGAATACATTAAAGAATTAAAAAAAAAAACAAAACACCTACAGGTACTGGGACTCTAGCCTACAGATTCATTTTTAATTGGTCTGGGATGAGGTTCAGGCATCAAGACACTTCAAGGGTCCCTAACTAATTTTAATGTACATCCAGGATTGAGCACCACTGATAGAAATTTTATTGCTTTCCCAAAGAGAAAACCTCATCCAGGACGAATGAAATCAGAATCTCTAGGGATGGGACCCAAGCAGTATTTCTTAGGCTATCCCAGGTGATTTCAATATGCAGCCAGGGTTGAGAATCTCCATCAAAACAATGGGTCTAGGGTGCCTTGGTGGCTCCGTTGGTTAAGCGACTGCCTTTGGCTCAGGTCATGATCCTGGGGTCCCAGGATTGAGTCCTGCATGGGGCTCCCTGATCAGCAGGGAGTCTGCTTCTCCCTCTGATCTTCGCCCCCCCATGTTCTCTCCCTCTCTCAAATAAATAAAATATTTTTAAAAAAATAGGTCTAGAACAGTAGCACATACAAGAAACATCCAAGGAGATTTGTAAGAATATGAGTCCAAGTCGCACCCTCAACCTAAATCAAGCTCCTTGGTTTGTAAAACTCCCACATCTGTCACTGCTTGGGGGGGGGCGGTGTTAAGGAGAGCAGACAAGGCGTAACTCATAACTCACTTGCTTGAACTCCACATGCAATTAAAGGTGAAACTCCCATCACTTGGAACTGCTGCTGCAGACAAAGAAGAAAGGTCCCCAGAGAGGCTCTGAAGAGGAGCTTCTGAAGTGTTGACAAGCAGGATAGTGTCCTGCATCTGGGCTTACGTGCTCCCAGGTGGGGCTACTCGGAGTGTTGGTGTCTGGGAGTGACATCATTGCCTAAGATGGAACAAAGTTTACATCTGCTAAAAGTACTTGATGAATTAATAAATCTAAGGAAAGTTCTCCAGGGGCCTGAACCTCTGGGCGCTGGGTATTTATCTGAGCAACAAGAGTTCTTATAAAGTTGTTTAAAAGAGTTTCTTGGTAATAAACGGGTACAGTCAACAGGTCCCAGGTATGATGAATTTCAGTCCTGACACTGGAGACTCTGCTGCCAGTGGCAAATCAACAGAGTGTCAGCTCTGAGTACCTAGTGTATTCTGCACCTGCTCACTGACCAAGTGGAAGAGAAAGGCATTGGGATTGCAGCGTGAATCCCCTGCAAGATCATCACTGCTGTTTTCCAGGAGCACGCCCTTGCCCTGAGTGGGTAAGTGAGAACTGCAATTTGTCTAAGGCATCACCAGTTTCACATAATTCCAGCAAAGTGTCAGAGGGATTGTTAAGACTTTTCTTAGCATCGCTTTGAGTGCCCAAAGGGTATTCCTTCTCCTTGTGGATAACAATACATTTTATGAGAAGTTGCCTCTCATCTCAAGGCTACGTATTTCAACCCCTCACCTCTATTCTCTAACTGAATGTTGACTCCTTGGCCTAAAAGCACAAAGAACTTCTATTAAACAAGCTAACCACGGGAAATATGATGGCTGCCAGACGAAAGAAATGAGGTGTGTACGCAGACCACATAAAACAATGAAAGCGATTTAGAGACAAAATGTACAGGGTAACGAGGGGAACAATTTTTGCAATATTGAAAGCATGTGAGTGGCCTGCTGCTTTGGGCAATGCTCTGCAAACCTTGGCGTTCACCCAGCCTGGCCTCAGAGCCCCTTTGGATGAGGCCTGGATAACTAGCACCTTCCATCTACAAAACCAGCCTTTCCGGCCAGACCATAGAGGGTCAAGGCAGCCATTACAAACCAAAACTCTCCAGTGCTGCCATTTCCTGCTGATTCAAAGAGGCGCAAAACCAAGGGACAATTTGCAGTTGATTAAGCAGCCATTGAATTAACAATGTTATTTCTTCTGGTTAGATTTGCCATTGCCCTTTTGATGAAGCGCTTTGTTGAACAAGAGCTCCATCTATGGGAGAAATCAGTTATACTGACATCTACCCTTAACATCTCGATGATTACAGTTTACATTGGACCAGTGGTACTCAACGGGAAGTGATTTTGCCCCCCAGGGGACATCTGGCAACATCTGGGGACATTTTTTGTTGTCATAACTGGATCAGGGCATCTAGTGGGTAGAAGGCAGGAATATTGCTAAACATCCTATAGTGCTCTGGACAGCCCCACACAACAAAGACTTTTCCCACCCTATCAATAAGATGGAGAAATTCTGGGGCGCTTGGGTGGCTCAGTAGGTTAAGCATCTGACTTCGGCTCAGATCATGATCTCAGGGTCCTGGGATTGAGTTGGGTTCCATGCTTAGTGGGGAGTCAGCTTGTCCCTCTGCCCCTCCCCACCACTCGTGCACACACACTCTCTCTTTCAAATAAATACATAAAATCTTTTAAAACAATAAATTTTTTAAAAAGATGGAGAAATTCTGCTTGAGACAAGAGAATCTTTAAGACTTGCGCTTACAGATGGGTTCCCTGGGCAAAAAAAAAAATCATTTTTGATTTACATCTTTCCCTACTCCCTCACCACTGCACTGAGCTTCTCATCTCCCAACCTTTTCCTGTTGCTCATGGATATGACGAACTCTTTTACCCTAAGGTGTTAATGAATGCCTTAATATATTAATCTATATCTGGGCTATTTGAAAAAGGAAACTAGAGGAAGAGGATGATACTTAAGGCAAAAAAAAAAAAAAATGAATTTGTAATGGTAGAGTTTTAGGTACTGGTCCCTAAATGGGACTGATACTTTGGGTCCAAGTTTTCCCCTTGTAGCTTTCCCACAGGGTGATCCTCCTACACTTTTGGCCAGTTAAATAAATAAAACTATATCACCTGGTGTTCAGACCACTGTAGTAGACATTATAGTTGTAAAAGTCCTCATGGCATATACACAATACTGAGGAAAAAATCAGCTTTCATGGATTCGCTACTCAACACCTGCCACTCAGCAGGTCACCATTCATTTAGTGCCTGGGGCAGCAGTTTCCTAAGGAATTTTGGAGAACTAAAAACTAAGTCAGCTTCTGAGAGATTTTCTTTCAGTCCACAGAGAAGCACACATACCCCTGAAGTTTACAATAGAGCAGATTTTTATAAAAATATATTCTTGGGCCAACGCTTTCTGTCCTTTGAGGCCTCCTAATTGTGGACTATGAATAAAATTTGAAGCATCATGCTTCAGGGTTGTCACAACCTCAAGTGCTTTCAGAGACCAACCCTTGCCCCCTGGAGAAGAATCTTTGTCCCAGCTGCAGAGCCTACCACTACCACACTCCAGGGGACCCCACTCTTGCCCTCCACCTCCAAGAAAAGCAGAGATGAGTACCTTTCTTCATCTACATGGGTTGTTGTCTCTCCTCTCTCTAATGACTAAGCATTAAATGCATCTTATTAATTGAAGCACAATCTGCAGGACAAAGCCATGGGAATGCAGAGATGCAGAAGAGAGTCCCACTCCATGAGATAACCAAGCAAGGGTGTTATATCTGCATTCCCTGACTCTGTTCCATTTTTCCATTGTGGCCTGGCTTCTGGCCCTGGATAGTGCCATTAAAGGAAAACAGGCATTCTTGAAAGTTAGCGGCTCATCTTTTCTATCATTAGCAACAGCAGACCAACTATTAAACCCTGTAAGTCACTAAGATCTTGCCCACATTTCCTATACAATATCTAGATTTCTATATTATGACTGTACTAGGCCAAGTATATGGTGAGAAGTATTAGAGCATCCTAAAAATTCATATTAAATGAATAATGATTTAATAACTTTCTTTATCAAGTGCCATCAGCAAGAAATTGTACAGTTTTATGGGAACCCTTGATTTATCGGTAGTGAAGATTGCCTCAGCACAGCCAGTTTGCCTCATAATTTGTGGGAAAGAAGCAAGATTAAAAAGAAATTTGAAGGGAAAAAATGAGTTGAGAAAAATTGGCAACAAGGCTTGTGCAATATTAATTGTAACTGAGAAGAGAACATCCCCTGCTGAATCTAGGGCATTTTTATGTATCATGTGCACTAATAAAACCAGTGTCCCCCAAACTATCTGATGTATGATCATTGCTTCCAGTCAAATGGATCTGATGAGCAGTGAATATTAAAATGATATTTTTAGTAATTACAAGTGTAAAAATATAAAATAGAAAAATAATAATGCAATACCTACAAACACCATAAACTGTGAAAGGTAGTCTGTTCCTCTCTCTTCAAGTGGAACTTGGTGTGATGGTTGAAGGAGTGTGGGATGATGGAAGAAAATGAATATAAATGATATATAAATAAAATAAAATATTGAAACATTCTATCATCTTTGTTCCAAGGGCAAGAACTTTCCAGAATATCAAAACACTCCTTCTATGAACTAAATGTAGTAAACAAAGATGAAGACAACTGGCCAGACTGCATCTATTCCTGAGATTGGCTTATAGCAGTTCAATCCAGGACTGTGGAGTTTGAGAAGATGAAAAGTCTTCTTATATCCTAAAAGTTGTGTTTAACAATATTATTTGCTAGTCAAAATGTGCTGAATTTTGGTTTGCTGGAAAAAAAATAGTTCAGTTCTTTTTGCTGTATAGAAAAAATGTTTTAATAAATATTAATACTGTGTCTACACAGGGCTTACATTACCAAGAATATGGTAATTGCTTTTGTTACCAATAAATCAAGGTTAATAGTCAGGCAGTTTGGAGCAATTGCTTAGATCTCTCATGTTCCATTTGAAAAAGTAAAGTTATTAAATCATAACTCATTTGTTATGAGTTTATGAAACACTATAGTTTCAGTGACATACCCTATCTACTTCAAACATGAAAGGCAGATTTTCTCCTTAGACTCTTTTTTTTTTTTTTTTTTTTTTTTTTAAAGATTTTATTTATTTATTTATTTAGAGAGAGAAAGCATGAGAGGGGAGAGTGTCAGAGGGAGAAGCAGACTCCCCGCCGAGCAGGGAGCCCGATGCGGGACTCGATCCCGGGACTCCAGATCATGACCTGAGCCGAAGGCAGTCGCTTAACCAACTGAGCCACCCAGGCGCCTCTCCTTAGACTCTTTCAAGAGTGTCATGGAGGATCAAAGTTGTAGGCACTATGGATTTTACACTCATTTCTGCAGAACTCTGGGGTTAGAAGAAGCCAAAGATCATCTGACCAGCCCACACAAGTTCAAGGCAGCCGTGAGGAGCCAGAACTCTCCAGTGCTGTCCAGCTTGCATGCCATTTCTTAATTATGCCTACTCTCATGTACCCCACCGTGTGTCTAATTGAAGATCTGAAGACTTCCTACAGTTGTCCATTCTATTTGGGGGTGGATTTAACTATTAAAAACAATGCTTTTTTTACACAGATCTCAGATGTTCAACTTCCAGTAATTATCATTGTCAACACTGGCCTAGGATGCCCCCTAGGGACAAATAAAAATGTGTGTGTGTGTGTGTGTGTGTGTGTGTGTGTGTGTGTGTGTGTGGCGAATGCTCATTTCTTCAGAGATGACCCTTGCAATACCTGTAGACACTGTCATCGTTCATGCCCCTACTCCTTACCTTCAGACTTTCTCAATGGGCTGAATGACTTCATTTCTTCATATAACTTAGAATCAATTCTCCTCTCTAGTTTTCAGGATTAACTCTAATAATGAGTTGGCCTCTCTGTTCTCAACATATGCATTTAAAGTGTGACATCCAGGGGCGCCTGGGTGGCTCAGTTGGTTAAGAGACTGCCTTCAGCTCAGGTCATGATCTTGGGGTCCCGGGATCGAGTCCCACATCAGGCTCCCTGCTCAACAGGGAGTCTGCTTCTCCCTCTGACCCTCCTCCCTCTCATGCTCTCTGTCTCTCATTCTCTCTCTCGTAAATAAATAAAATCTTAAAAAAAAAAATTTAAAGTGTGACATCCAGAATAGCAGCAATAACCCAGTGGTCTTCCGATCTAGTAAGCAGAGATGTTCCCTCCTCTTTCATTCATACTTTTAACTCAACAAAATTTTATTGGGCCACTACTATGTGCTGGACACTCAGCTGTGTGTTGGAGGTACAATAATGCACTGCAAGATGCAGCCACTGCTATGGTGGGAGAGCTTTAAATGAATACACACCAGTAGACATAAATTACTGCCTGTGATGAGTGAAATGAAGACAAAATATTTGGGTGCTTTAAGCAAGAATAACAAGGAGAGGGGCACCTGGTTGGCTCAGTTGGAAGAGCATGCGACTCTTAATCTCGGGGTTGTGAGTTCGAGCCCTATGTTAGGTGTAGAGATTACTTAAATAAATAAATAGAAACTTCAGAAAGAAAGAATAACAGGAAGGTTTATCTAAGGAAGTCACATTGAATCTGAGACCAGAAAGATGAATGAGATAATTTTTTAAAGATTTATTTATTTATTTATTTGACAGAGGGAGAGAGAGAGAGAGAGAAAGAAAGAGAGCATGAGCAAGGGCAGCAGTAGAGGGAGAAGCAGGCTCCCCGCTGAGCAGTGAGCCCCATATGGGCTCAGTCCCAGGACCCCAAGACCAAGGCAGATGCTTAACCAACTGAGCCACCAGGGGTCCCAGATCATAGTTATTACTGTGTGAATTAATAGATTCTATGGCCAAATTAATTTTGAAAGCAGCTATATCAATATAGGGACTCATTCTGACCTTATTCTCATATTACACATTTACTCATTCTTCAGAAAAATACTTACTTATTGTCTATTATCTTAAAATAAATATAAACATACACAGATAAATATTTTAAACATACATGCTAAGCCCATATAAGGCTCTCTCTGCCAGGGTGGGTGTATAAGTTAATGTAATCCCTGCTGTCAACTTTTCAAAAAATACCTCAGACAAGTAAGGCAGTGGAAGACAAATCATTCCCTTAATAAGCCTTTCTAGGAATCTTGCCCAAGATGGAAGTCAATCTTACTGGCCTCCTAGTTCTCAAAACTTACCTTATTCATCTTGTTGCAAAGTGCATTAACATTTCTCTTTCTAATCTTCTCACACTTGTGTCTTCAATGATTTATTCCACTTTTCATCCTGGACCTCGGGAGCACAAAGCACTTTTGTATAAATTAGGATGTTTCTACTTTCAAGCAAAGGAATTGAAAAATGAATGCCCTCTGATAGACCAGATAGGAAGAGGAACCCTTTCTTCTGATTTGTCACAGTCCCTCTGCGGGGATGATGTCTGCTCACTAGCAGAGAGTTGGTTATATTTCAACCCTTGCTAGACAATCTCCTTCTGCCATCCGTGTGCTCAGCTCCTATCCTAAGGAACACCATTCCTTTTTTTTGCAATACCTCAAAGATTATGGGAAACAATTGACCATTTTCATTTGCAAGCTCTTTCTGTATAGCAGTCTGGAACATGGGTTTTGTCTTAACTTTTACTTTAGCCCCTTGGAATAAGTCATCAACCTTTCCAAACCTGATTTCTACCATATATGAGGTGAGCATATTAATGAGTAACTTCTCCCAAAGAATTTCTGTAAAGATTACATGAGATAATTCACATAAAGCACTTAGGACAATGCCTGGACTTTGTAAGAATCCAGTAAATCATTGCTATTATTACTTCTGGTCATTGGAAGGCAACTGTCTGAGCCAAGAAAGTAGAACAGCCAAAGTTTCATTTTCATTTATTCATACATCTTATATATTTCAATCCCCACCTACCAATGAGGGTTTTTCCATGTTTAAAATACAAATAAAAAATAGAAAGAAAATAGCCCTGGAAGGTTGTGATTTTGCAGTCATCCAGCAATATAATGCAATTATACCAGGAGGGCTCAAGTCATAAATTCATCCTTTCTTTGAGCATTCTCTTCTAAAGAAAATTTAGAAAGCCACTGATAACGTCCATTTGGGGTTGATAGAACAAAAATATTATAGACTGAGTGGCTTATAAGTAACAGAAACTTATTTATCATTGTTCTGAAGGACAGAAAGTCCAAGATCAAAGCACCATGGATCTGGTGTCTGGTGAGGACCTGCTTCCTGATTCATACAAGCGATCTTCTGGCTATGTGCTCACATGGCAGAAAGGGCAAGGGATTGCTCTGGAGCCTCTTTTACACAGGTATTAATCCCATTCATGAGGGCTCTACTTTCATGACTTAATCACCTCCCAAAGGCTCCACCTTCAAATACCATCACACTGGGGATTAGATTTTAGCATGTGAATTGGTGGAGGTTGCCAGGGGAGGGCACAAATATTCAGTTTATGGCAAGGCTTCTCACTGGCTCAATTCCCAATTCTTGAGAATATAATCTTGCTTCCTTTCATTTCCTTCTATTTGGGGGGCTACATACTCAGAATTTGAGTTTTAGGAATTGCTCAACACTCTTGAGCTTTTTCCCCATTCAATTCTCATGACATGCAATTATCCATTTTCTTAAATCTAGATTTCACATTTGATAAATCTTTTCTTCCTAAGCTATCAAAAAAATTCCAAAGCAATATAGACATGTTCTTCAATGATATCTTTAACTTCCTCCTCTGCAATTAAATCCTCCTTGTTCATCAGAACTGAGGCCATAGGACCAGCTCTTCTATTTATTTCTTCTCTCTTTGGAAAAATCAACTTGTAAGAAAAGCTGGTCAAGAATGTATCAGACATTCTACTTTCAGCCTAATGATACTCCAGCAGATAGTCATGGGATTGAATTCCCTCAAAGAATCTGCCACTGGTCCCAGTTTAGTGACCTGTGGTCTATGAAACATCTTCCATTTCCTCCATCTGGTTAAGCTACCTATGGTATGCTCAAATAATAATAATTTTATTACTCCCTCCTTTTACCCACCCCCATGTATTTTCTGACATGCTTCCATTTTTGGTTTTATAGATTTCCAAACAGGTATATATATTCTTAATTGTCCTAGATGTGATTTTTGACTATCACTAGGGAGATGACTAGGAAAATAGGCTTAAGAATGTCCTGGACCTTGAAAGAGCTGCCTGCACAACAGAGTCAGCTGGAAGCTAAAGGGAGTTTGGGGACTGACCAGGCATCATGTTCTGTGAACATTTAGACCTGTGTACCAACTACCCCTTTCTAAAACCAAAATGACCTCCAAATGCCTAAAAAGTTCAAGACTGGCCTTAAACCCAAATCCAAGGGAAGTAAAATTTCTTTTAATCTTTGTGCATCATTCACTCAATGGATATACACCTTCTGCTAACTCATCTTTACTCTTTCTACTCATTTGTCAAAGTCTGATCTTCTAAATCCCATTCACTGTACATAGTTAATAGCTGTTAAATTATTTAAAGGTAAAATTTATTGTAACAGATTTCCAAGGTGTAATAGGGGGGGATGTATATCTTATCTTAGAAATCTGGGCATTTTTTTCTAAAATTACATAGAATGAGATCAGTAACAGAAAGAAAAGCAGCAGAAAGGGAAAAAAAAAATGCCACCAAAAACTTTAAAGCCCTCAATCTGCTTCTTACATGTCCGTTTATCCAATAATAATAGCATAGATATCAAACAGCTCACTTTCATACGGTTTTTTTTTAATGCGTCAAGGATTATATAGAGTACCTCCCATGTATTGTTGCATCTTCCCTTTAAAGCAATCCTGTGTGATGGGTAGTTCTCTTATTTAGCTCTATTTTGCACATGAGAAATTAAATAAGTTGCCTAAGTTCCCTCCTCAGCTCCCAGTTAGTTAACAGCAGAGATGGGAATTAACTTTGACCTTAAACAGGAGGTTCTAACCACCGAGTTGGGCTTCCTTTTGCCTGTCCAGGACATAAGGTCTTTGGCAGCTTTTCTACAGGATTGCATATTTGAAGAGCTTTTGTTCTGTTTGGAAGACTTTCAGATCTATTGATTTAATAACTTGTTCATCAGAGTGACCAAGAGTTACTTTCCAAGGCTGTGCAAAGCAGGTAAGAATGAGTTTCCTCAAATGGGTAGCTAGCTGTTCACAAAATAGCATATGTTTATATCATGCTCATTTGACAGTGCCAATTAAAGTGAAATAAATAACAAGTTCTTATCAGATGCTTTTTTCTTTTCTTCTGTGTTCATTGGTTTAATCCTTAAATTACAATGGATACTTTGGCTAGTAATTTTAGTCTTTGGGGGTTACAGATCCCTTTGAGACTGGTGAAAGATACAAAATCTCTTTGTAGAAAAATTTCTATGTTCCATACGAAAAGCTATCTAAATTTTGGAAGATTTAGAGAAACCTAAAGAAGGCTGTCTGGGGAGCCTTAAGAATCTAAGGAATTCATATTAAGTAATTCCAGTCTAGGAAAATAAGCTCAGATTTCTCTCTTGTATCCAGGACAACACAAGCTATGAGAGACCAGAAAGCATTGTCTTCTTTCTCCACCACCTTGGTCTCTCAGGATGAACCCTGGGAAGCCCCAGCCCATCATGAGGATTGCTACACTCCGGCATGCAGGGTCAGTCCTGTGCAGGTGTGTCCAGCCAAGGAGGAGAGTGGGGGTCAAAGTACAGCTTGTGTACTCTTTGCCAGACCTTGTAATCCAGCACTGGGTTGCATCCATCAAGAACGGGCACCTTTTTCTAATTTGCACAGAGACATTTGTGTATGGGTCAGTCAGTGTTCTATATGGCCACCCACACGCACCCTGGACTATCCAGCAACTAGAGATGCCCTGACTTTGAAGAAAAATTCCCTCAGTAGCAAGTCAAAAACCCAACTCCTCACAAAAGTTAACTCAAAATGGATCCAAGACTTAAATCTAAAACCTGAAACCCCAAAACTCCTAGAAAAAAACCCAAGGAAAAGCTCCTGGATGTTGGTCTTGGCAATGATTTCATGGCTATGACACCTAAAACATAAGCAACAAAATAAAAATAAATAAATGGGACTACATCAAACTAAAAAACTTCTGCCTAGCAAAAGAAACCACTGACAAAATGAAAAGGCAAACTGTGGAATGGTAGAGACTATTTGCAAACCACAAGTCTGATAAAGATTAATATCAAAATACATTAAGTAACTCATGCAACTCAATAGCAAAACAAAACAAAACAAAATAATTCAATAAAAGACCTGAATAAAGACATTTTTCCGAAGGAGATATTCAAATGGCCAACAGGTACAGGAAAAGGTGCTCAACATCACTAATCATCAGGAAAATGCAAATCATAGCCACAACAATAAGATATCACCTCAAACCTGTTAGAATGGCTATTATCAAAAAGACAAAAGACAAGTCTGGTGAGGATTTGAAAAAAAAAGGGAGTTCTTGTGCATGGTTGGTGGGAATGTAAGTTGGTGCAGCCACTATGGAAAACAGTATGGAGGTTCCTCAGAAAGTAAATATAGAACAACCATATGATCCAGCAATTCCACTTCTGGGTATACATACAAAGGAAATGAAACCACTATCTCAAAGAGATATATGCACTCCTATGTTTACTGCAGCATTATTCATAATAGCCAGGACATGGGAATAGTGTAAGTGCCCATCAACAGATAAATGGTTAAAGAAAAGTGGTGTACATATGCAATTGAACATTTGTTAGTTAGCCATAAAAAAGAAGGAAATTCTGCCATTTGTAATAATGTGGATGAATCTTGGGGACATTATGTTAAGTGAAATAAAGCAGAGAAAGACAAATATTGTATTTCATTTACATGTGAAATCTAAAAGAACCACACTCATGAAAACAGAACGGATTGGTAGTTGCTAGAAGTGGGGGCATAGTAGATGGAGGGAATGGGTGAATGTGGGGGAAAGGTATAAACTTCTAGTCATTTATAAATAAATGAGTTCTGGGAATGTAACTTTCAGTATGGTGACTATAGTTATCAATGCTGTATTGTATATTCGAAAATTGCTAAGAGAGTAAATCTTAAAAGTTCTTATAACAGGAAAAAAAAACAATGTAATTGCATGAGGTGATGATTGTTAACTACATTTATTGGGGTAATCATTTCATAACGTATATGTACAACAAACCATTACATTGTACACCTTAAACTTACACAATGCTATATGTCAGTTATATTTCAATAAAACTGGGAAACAATTAAAATTTAAAAAGCCCCAGTTCAGCTCACCTTAGCCTCCTCCTTCCCAGCCTGAGGCACTAGGTCACTTGGCATCTGAAAACTAACTCAGTCCATAAAAGCCAGTTTCCTTGGGTCCAATCTCCATTCTGCACTAAAAAAGCATTGAGATGGTCATGTAGCATTTTTATTACTCCATTGTCATAGACACAATTTGCTAATGGTCATTATTCAAAATGGACTTGATTTGACCAAGAAGATCTTGCTCCTTTCTTTCCCAACTGCTTATTTACCATAACTTACATCCATGTAATATTTTTGAAATGCAATCCACATTCCCTAATAAGCATCATACTGAATTTCATTTTCCAGTAGTAGAACCTGAACAGTGAGGATTTTCATGCCTACTATGGTCTAGTCTTATTATAATTCTCAACAGACCTCATCAGCTCTGAAAATGCCTAGAATCTAGAACTGAATCTTTCATCTATGCCATAAATATTTCTGAAACACCTACTATGTACCAAACATTGGAATGTCTAAGGGAAGATAAAGGTAAAAACAGGTGATATTATCCATCTTAGAAAGCCTACCATGATGATCAATGTGATTAAATTGAATATACAAGACCCAGGGATTTGCTTGTAAGACCCTTTCAAGAGGGGATAAGGCCCTGACCACAGGTCTACTGGGGCCTCCTTTGGTTTGACTTGTGTAATAACAGTTTCATATTAACATCAAGAGCCATCTTGGGTGGTTTAGAGAATCTGCCTAAAGGCAAGAGAATAATCCAAATGCCCTCTGAGGTCTCTTTTAACCATAATGCTTTAAGGCATTGACAGACAAGTCAATCCTCTGAAGTTTTATCATGCACTTGGGGGAGGAGGAAGCTGAAGGAGACTTATTTTTATTGAACTCACTTGTTTAAGTTACAGAATTTAGACCTGGAATATGTTTGCAGCCTACCAGTTCAAGACCTCTACTCTTGACCAGATGAGGACACTGTACTCTAAGCTTCAGGGCAGGTGGAAGAATAGGAGACCAGGATTTCTTTAAACCACCATATTTTAAAGTCACACTTCTTTCAGGCACCGCTTTCTCTGTGTTTTGCCCCTAACCTCTGATATCATGCAGCCTTCCTTCTGTGTTCTGTTTTTTGTTTGTTCACCTATCCCTCCAGATTCTGACCTGTGTTTCCATTGCCTTGCACAAGGGGTGTTTCCTTTTTTTTTGACTCAGGGTGCTTAGGACTAATCCCATTGATATGCTTCTCTGACATGTCTCACCACACTTCCCCCAAGGCCAGCACCAGTAGACAGTATCTCCCATTCCCAGGATATGTCGTATCTTCTCTGACTCCCACACCCAAATGTTGGCTATCGTATCACAAGTGATGGCCAGAATGACACAAACATGCAGCAGCTGACCAGTGACCGATCTGTCCCTTAAGTGAATTTGGTTGCAAATTCCATGCTATTGACTGTCTCCTTTGAAAGCATGATGATACTGAGTGCCTGTTACCATTCAATCATTCATCCTATGTGAAAATATCTTCATGGTAAGAAAGTCTTTGAGAACAATGTAGAATGAGTTACTATCACAGTGGCTCTTGAGTGATCTTTGGGCCTGGACCAGAGGCCCTTCTCAAGACAAGGTTAAGATGGCTCCATGGAGGCATTGTCAATTTTGGCACTGGAGGAAAGGAGAAGTTTATCACAGTGCAGCAGCCCTCCTGGCGGTTCTTGGTGAGATGTTGATGTGCCTCTGAAGTGATTTTCTATGCCAATGTTCTGTCATTTAGACGGTCAGTGAATTGTTGCAGAACAGGTCAAGCTATGCACAATCAGTGTTACTTTTGACTATTAGGGTCAGTCCAACAAAAGGAACATTTGCTCTGGTCCAGAGACATAGTGCAGGGGGAAAAGAGATAGAAAGAAGCAGGGAAGCAAACCAAAGCTAAAATAGCATAGTGAATGACAGTAATGCAATGTTCCAAAAATATTCTATTGGGTTACACTTTGAATAATGATCATGTTTAAAAACGAGAACTATTAAGGGCCATAAGAATTTATAGAAATGCTCCGATCCTGAAGGAAAGATGAATAGTTAGATGGGGCTTTGGAGGATTACAGCAACAAATGCAGTCAGACAATTTCCATTATAATCTTTTACTTAGAATTGCATGTAGCTCATTTGTGTTGTTGTTGGGTTTTGGTACTGATGCATATATACCCTGAGGTGCATTTTATGAGCAAGGAAAATAAATAAGAGGATTTTCAATAGATCTAAGAAAGGTTAATCCTTTTCAACTGAAAAACTCCTATGCTTGCCTACAGGGCTTAGTGGATTTGGGTCTCCCTGAAGTGAAATGTTTTTTCCTCAATGCGTAAATGCAACTACCTTTTATTTCAGGTAAAGAATGTGAAGGTGGAATTTGAGGGATGTTAATTTTTAAAATGAGCCAACAATTGATTGACAGGTTAGAGAAAAATAGGACAGGAAATATGGAAAGGCAGTACATGCCTAATAGGAAGGGATAAGAAAAAGAAGAAATATAACAGCAATGCTTTGAATTTGTACACTGCTTTAGGATTTACAAAATGCTTTTCTCGTTGAGATGTAGACTTCTTAAAAAAAAGAAATTTATCTTCATTTTTTTTTAAAGATTTTATTTTTTTTTAAATTTATTTGACAGAGAGAGACACAGCGAGAGAGGGAATGCAAGCAGGGGGAGTGGGAGAGGGAGAAGCAGGCTTCCTGCGGAGCAGGGAGCCCGATGTGGGACTCGATCCCAGGACCCTGGGATCATGACCTGAGCCGAAGGCAGACGCTTAACGACTGAGCCACCCAGGCGCCCAGAAATTTATCTTCATTAATCTTTAATTCCTTGATCCTTAACATAATGCCTAGCTCATATTAGGAACTCAGTAAGTTTTACCTTTGTGAATACCCCAAAGAACAGCTGAATGAAATAATTTGTTATTTTATTCAATTTTTACTATAATTCTGTAATTTGGATTTATTGTCTTGATTTATATAGGAAGAACTCAAGATACACAGAGGCCAAATGACTTGTCTAAGATCACATAAGCCAGAATTCTAGGCCAACTTTTCTGTCCTTGGCCAGAGCCTTTTTACAGTAATAAAGCTCAGATTCTAGGGTGAAATAGGGTTGGGACAGATTCTGAAATAAAAGTTAGATTGGTTCTAAAAAGGAAAAAGAAGTGCTTTTTTATTTTTTAAGGTCAGTTGCTATATCAATGAGCAATTGCCACAATAATTCTACATAGGAAAATCTCCCTTGAACTCTGGCAGATGAGAATAAGCATTTATTCTCAGGATAATGGGACTGCAAAGGGACAGATCCAGGCTGGAATTAACTTGGTGGCTCTGCTTCAAGCTACAGGTTGGGCTGAGCTTGGATCCTCATTATGTGTTGGCTGAGAGCTCTTCCAACTATAATCACTGTAGGGTCCAGACAGAAGAACCATTAGCTACATGGGTTATTCCCATAATGATGAAGGAAGAATCAGAGATCAAGGCCATTCTTGCATGTACATTTCAAGACTCCACTTGCCTCTCCTCTGTTAACATCTTGCTGACCAGTATGGTGGTTAGAATGGTCCCCAAAAATGCTCATGTCCTAATTGCTGGAACCAGTGAATATATTACATTATATAGCAAAAGGGACTTTATAGATGTAATTAAGATTATGATTCTTAAAATAGGGAGGTATCTGTATTATAAGATTATCTATATGGACCCAATCTAATTGCTTGGGTCCTTAAAAACAGAACTTTCTCTAGCTGGAGTAAGAGAGATGCTGCAGAAGCGAAAGAATGGAGGGAATTGAAGTATGAGAGAAATTCAACCCACGCTTGCTAGAGGAGGCCATATCCTCAAGCTAGAGGAAGACTGCTCAAGAAACAATGCAGACAGCCTGTAGAAGCAGAGACTGGTCCCCACGGATAACCAGCAAGGAAATGGAGGTCTCCTTCCTGCACAAGGAACTGAATTTGACCAATAATTTGAATGAGGTTGGAAGTAGACACATCCCTAGAACTTTCATTAAAGAGTCCATCCCATCTGTAACCTTGATTTAGGCCTTGCAAGACCCTAAGCAGAAGACCCAGTTTTGAGTCCACTGGACTTCTGAGCTACAGAATCTGTGAGATAATAAATGGAAGTTTTTTAAGCCAATATATGTGGCAATTTATTATGACAGCAATAGAAACTATTATAGCCAATGGAAGTCATGTGACCCAGTCCAAAGTCAAAGGCAGAGGAAGGCCATCTTATCACTTAGTCATGGCCAATCTTTAATTTAATTCTACAGGACAGTGAAAAATCATAGCCAATATTTAAAACTTTTCCAATAGAACTGAGGTAGAAGAAAAACATCAGCTGTCCAGAGGAAGTTTTGTTAAAATTACTGGGGGATCAAGAAGCTTTTGGAAAAACATTTGCCAAGATACAACTGCCCAGAAGGTAAGATATTTAAATAAATTGTTAAACCAGAGAAGTTGTCAAGTGGTTGTTGGAAAAGGTAGTTTTGATCTGAAACTGGGGTGGTGGGTGGTGTGTACATTTTCCCAAGAAACAAAGGACTATTTAGGGTGGTGGTGGGGAGTAGAAGTTAACACTATAAGATTAATATGTTGGGTGGAATCCACAACCAACTAAGGCTCCATTAGTTGTTCACCTTTGTGTAATTTGCCCCTTGAGATTTTCTCAGCAATTTGTAAATGTGTATTTGTATGTCACAAGATGGATTCTAAATATTTGTGGCAGAAGACCCAGGAACTCAATGAATGTACGGCTATATTCCCAAGATTTAAAAAGGAGAATCTTCACTTTTTTCTTTTGGATGGAGGTGGCATAAATTATTATGATTGTGTCTCCCAAGGGCCCAGAGACATGCTGAAAACGGGTTCTCTGGAGTTTTAAAGAAAGGAATATTTTTTGGCCTCTTTCTTATGTTCTGCCTTGCATCTATAATTCTGGCTGCCTGGTGCAGTGAGTCACCTAGCAATTAATGCAAAGAAGTCATGTCCATCTACTTCCAAGGATATGGATTTAAGCTTGTCTAGTGAAACTCTGTTTAGAGATAATAGCTTGCTGTGGATACATGGCACATATTCTATGTTCAGTTCCACACTGGGCCACTCACTTTTATTGAGTCTACAAGACCTGAGGGAATTCAAGATAAAGCAATCCACCCCAAGATGGGTTATCTTTATGTGTTGGGGAAAGCTGTGTCCATTTCCATCTCTAGGGAAGACAAACTCCTGTGTCTGAGAAACCATCTTTTCCAGTGGGGATCTGAAGAGCAATGTCTAAGAGTCCCGGGATCTAAGTGGGTGTGAACCCCAGCTCTCCTCCATCCTCACTGTGTGACTCTGGACAACTCTTCTTGGAGCTAGAAGAGAGGGGAAGACACAGAGACCCTACTGCCCCTGAGATAAGAGGAACAGGCAGGTGAACATGGGGAGCTAAGGTGTACCAGACAGAGACTCACGAGTGTAAACCACCATGGCAACAGGTGCTGGGGACGGAAAACTTAACCATGTTGAAGAATTGTTGGAGCCTCAGTATGGACAACTCTGAGAGTTTAAAACCTCAGGGGACCCAGTCTTAGGGGGCCCCTACAATGCTGTAAGATTTGCCTCCAGGAGCTGGACCAGATTCCCATAACAAACAAATCCTCCTGGGCTTCCGGTGGGGACATGGGAAAAGGAACCATTTTGAACCAGGCCAGAGCACTCTGGTCCTCACAGGGCCTGCCTTCAGGGGAGACTAGTGAACCAGAGCCTAAACTGCTGTTTCTAACTGCCTAAACTGTTATCAGAGCCTAACTGACCTGGGAAAGGGAAATACAAAACCCCAGTCCACTCTAGCCATCCTGTCCCACATAAAGAGGGAGAAAAAAAACCTGAGAGCCACTTGTGAGGTTCACAGCCCAGAGGCACAGGCTCACTGAGTCCCAATCCCAGACTGCAGAACACTGCCCCTTCCCCAACCTCACCACCACATGATGGAAGGCTTATTTACAACAATTTCCTTCACACCTAGTACCTCATATCCAGCTATCAGAAAAGAATAAATTCTGTAAGAAAAAATTGCAAAGCATACCAAAAGGGGAAAAGAAGCCCCACAATTTGAAGAAGCAGAGCAAGCTTTGGAACCAGACATGGCAGGGATGTTGGAAGTATCAGTATGAGAATTCAAACAACTATGATTCATGTGCTAAGGGCTCTAATAGGTAAAGTAGTCACAATGCAAGAACAGATGGGCAGTGTAAGCAGAGAGATAAAAACCCCCAGAAAGAACAAAAAAGAAATGCTAAAGATAAAGAAACATGGAAACAAAAATGAAGAATGCCTTTGTTGGCTTTCTTGGTCGACTGGACATGACCAAGGAAAGAATCTCTGAGCTAGAGAATATATCAATAGGATCCTCAAAACACAAAAAGCAAAGAGAACAAAGACCGAAAAAAAAAAAAAAAAAAAAAAAAAAAAAAAAAACAGACCAGAAAATCCAAGGACTGTGGACAACTTCAAAATGTGTAACATCTGCATAATGGGAACACCAGAAGGCAAAAAGAGAGAGAGGAACAGAATCGATTAACAGTATTTCTAATCTACCTTAATAGATGGATTCTAAGACCTACTTCATTAGCAGGGTGCCATATAAAGTGAAGAGTGTAAATAATTGAAGCTTCTTCCACTTTCTTTATCACCCAGAGCCCCACTTTCCACCTGCAAGCAAATGCCACAATCCAAACTCACATGCTTAGTGAGTATTTTGTTAAATATGAATAAATAATCAATGTGCCAAATCCTAGAAGGTCACTGTCCTCTTTGAGGTTGATGCACCTAGCATGCTGGCAAGCCAAGAGAGTTACAACCTAGAGGTTCTGCAAATACAGAAGTGAGTGAAGCAGCTGAGTTGGAAGAAAATACAGAATCCACCAACAGGAAGGAATTTGCATAAAAAACCTCCAAATTTTTCTGGGCCCTAAACTTCAGGCTTTTTCTTGGATCTGCTTTTTTAGCTTTCCACCTTCTCAGTACAGTCATTTTTGTTCTGAAATCCACATTAGAGAGGCATCACTCCAGGGCCTGTACTCCAAGGAGAGAACCCCTCAAATGTAGGAGAAGTGAGCCTACATGGTTACCCAAGGTCTTCTGCACTGGTTCTGGTAAGGTCACTCAAGGCCACTGGAACAGAGTCTGAACAAGTGGCTACACTGGTGACTGGTGATCTGGAGGCCCAGGGTCATTGTGCTGGCTACAGAATTGAGGGAGGTGGTGGTAGGGGAGGGGAAATTGATCTGGCCCAGCATTGACTTTCTGTCCCAGCTGGATGTAGTCCCGTATCTTAGGGTTCCCCAGAGGGGGAAAACCAATAGGAGATATCTGCATGCAAAGAATATTATAAGAAATTAGCTCGCGTGATTATAGAGGCTGAGAAGTCCCAATCTGGAGTCCTAAGCTAGAGACCCAGGAGGGTGGTGGCGTGGCTCCTGTCTGAGTTGGTCTAAAGGCCTGAGAACCAGAAGAGCCTACATCATAAGTTCTAGTCCAAGGTCAATGTGCCAGCTCAACAGTCAGAAAATCGACATTCCCTCTTCCTCCTCTTTTTGTTCTATTCGTTCTTCAATTGATTGGATGAGGGCCATGTAGATTAAGAAGAGCAATTTGCTTTACTCAGTTTACTGATTCAAGTGTTGATGTCATCCAAAAACATCCTCTCAGACACACCAAAATATGTGTGACCACACGTCTGGACACACGGTGGTCTTGTCAAGCTGACACAAAAAATTAATCATTGTATCCTGGCTATTTGCAATCATGACCTGCAGTCTCCTAAGAGAGATGGATTCTCATTCATAGCTCCACCTCTGGGGAGAAAGGACATAGATATGCAAAGGAGAGGCTTTGGCCCCTAATATTTCCCAGTTTAGGCTGGAATTGGTAGATAGGTCACCCAACTTTGATCCCTCCCCCTGTATAGAAGAAGTATATGCTAATTGACCCCAGCTCTCTTTCCTGATGAATATAGGGTCATTCTCTGAATTATTTTTGTATAACAGTTTTGAAAACCACAATAGACGTTAGCATGCAAGGGGAAATCTATTTGCCTCAAGACTTGTAGTCAGGCCCAAGCAGCTCAGAAAGCAGATGTTTTGTGTGGTGCCTCCTCCCACGTTTTTTAAATGACAAGAAGCATATTCATAACATGCATAAGCATCTAGGTGTTACTTTTCTAGAATCAGGATACTTGAGAAGTTAAAACATCTTCAAATGGGATGAAATCAGAGAGGGAGACAAACCATGAGAGACTCTGGACTCCGGGAAACAAACTGAGGGTTACAGAAGGGAGGGGCTGGGGGGATGGGGTAACCAGGTGATGGGTATTAAGGAGGGCAGGTGTTGTGATGAGCCCTGGGTGTTATACGCAGCTAATGAATCGTTGAACACTACATCAAAAACTAAGGATGTACTATACGGCGGCTAACTGAACATAATAATAATAATTAAAAAAAACAACTTCAGGGGTCATGTAATTCAACCTGTTCCACTCTCAGAAGAGAAAATGGAGTCCTGTTGTAGACAGTGTCTCTGTCTCTCGCTGTCTCTTTGTCTCTCTCCCTCTCCCTCTGGTCTCCCTCTCTGTCTCTGGCTACTGGGCATCCAAAACCGTCTTACAAATGGAGGATTCCTCAGTTCACGAGTCTCAGTGGGAGACAAAGCTTGAGTCTCACTACAGATATTCAAAACCCTAGACTTTTACATTATTCGCCTGTCTTATACTTCTCCCAAATTCTGAATTCGGAGCTTATGGTATGAAAAAGGAGGGAGATTCCATTCTGGTGATAGGTGATGGCAGCCATGTCTTCAGGAACTCCAGACTCAATGCTACAATAGTGGTATTCTTGTTCAGTTCTGAAGGTAGCAGTGGTGTCCTCTCCCGACTGGGACTGTCCTATGGCTTGGCATGGCCCTCGCTGCTGCCAGCGTCCCATGTTTCTGAGCAGAACTTTTTCAGTGGCCTTCCTGGTTATTATGGCCTTATGTCCTAAGAGTTTCCCTATGTCTTCTCAATAAAATACTTGTCTGCTTAAATCAGCCAAAAATTTTGTTTGTGGTTTTGTTTTTCAGTTTCCTGCAACAAAAAACACTGACTGTTAGGTGACTCACTGAGAGCAAGCAGTCAGAAAGGGTCTGTGGCAGAGCTGGGGTAGGAGACATGGACCCTCCCGCCCCATGTGATTTACATGGGGCACCGATCTTGCTCTTATTCCTCCAGTACTATTTCTAGTTCTATTTTCTTCATTCTGCTGGGAAGCACCATGTTGTCCCCGTATATGTATGTAGTAGTTTGGGTGTGTATATATAGTAGCATTTCAAAATGGATATACTGGTTTAACCTCCTATCCTTGGAAAACAGATGGCCGTCCATCCTGTTACACGTATGTTAGAGAAGTAGCGAGCTGCTCTGCTATATGCCTTAAGCCAATATTTACTCATCAGGTCATTATTTTTTACAATTTTTTTCCCCATCCTGAGTGAATGAAAAAGTAAAGTGGGATAGCATAGAAGATCGGTGTTACTCAAAACATTGTGAGTTACAATTTAGACAGGTGATTTAGTGAGAAATAAGTTAGGGCACAAACAACCTGAAACTCACAATGTATCGATGGCTTCAATGAGCTGGAAGCATATTTCCTTCTCACATAAAATAGAGTGGTGCTTGGCGGGACACCCAGACCAACCTCCCTCTCACTTCTCCTTCGCCCTCAGCACTAGGTGTCCCCCTGATGGTGGGTTGTGGTCAAGGTCTTACTGCAGATAGATGGCCCACGGAAGCTGAAATGTTTACTATCCAGCAGACACTTGCTGAAATTCTTCCTTGCCTGTCTTAGTCAGTTCAGGCTGATATAACAAATAGCATAGTCGGGGTAACTTGAAACAGTGAACTTTAATTTCTCAGTTCTAGAAGCTGGGAGGTCCAAAATCAAGGTGCCGGCTAATTCAATGTCTGGTGAGAGGCCGCTTCCTGGCTTGCAGATGGTGCCTCTTGCTGTGTCCTCACACAGCAGAGAGAGAGAGAGAGAGAGAACACAAGCTGTAGTTTCTTCTTCTTATAAGGACATTCACTCCATCACGGGGGCTCCAGCCTCATGGTTTCATCTAAAACTAATCACCTCCAAAGGCCCCATTAGGGCTTCAGCATATGAATTCTGAGGGGACACAAACATTCAGTCCCTAGCACCGCCCCACTGCCAAAGTCTGAGTGGACACTATTCTTGGTTTATATGGACTCAAATGAGGGTGTTATGGGAAGTTGGGGGGCAGAGCAGAGATCCCTGGGTTTAAGCAGCACCAACCGTACAATTTTGACCCCACCCAGCACCAAGAGTGGCTGAATGACTTTGCAGAGGTAGGATCAGCTATCAGTTCAAGTTATAAAGCCAAGGCCAAAACAAAGTCCTCTCCCTGAATGTTAGGCAGATGTGTGACACTTTGTGTCTCTGGGCCCGGATGGCAAACACTGGGCACAGATGCCGAGTGCCAAGAAATGGAAGCTTGTATCTTTAAGTTTTCCAGCCAAATTTAATATCTGATTATATAAAATAATTGCATTATAATTCTTAAGAGCAAAATGAATTCTGTCTTGGCCTTGGTGCCTCCTGAGAATTATTAGAAATTATTCTGTAACCAATATCCCCCAAACTCCTGAGAGAAATAAAGGATCTCTTACACTAAGAAAGAGATTATGAAATATCTCTTAAAGCCAAGATTTCAGCTAGTAGTAGGTCCATTGATTATCTCCACCTCCTTTCTCATTTGCTTGCTTACCACCAATTCGAACCAGAGGAGGTAATCAGCGATATCCATGTTAGTGACAACTAGTATTTAGTAATGCAATATGTTCTAGCTCATTCCAAAGCAGATGCATGGTAATTATAAAAGCCTTCCACGAATAGGTTTATTACTGATGTTATCCTGTAACCCGAACAGGCACCTTAACTTTTAATTATCTTCTCCTCCTTCAGATTCTGAAAGCAATGCTTTTAAGCTATGTGATCTCCACTGACATCTATCATTTTAAGGGACAGGCCGCCTACCTCTTCAAACACATAACTGTCAAACACAGTGTTTCTTTTCCTTCAACACTGGTCAGTCCAGGTTGGCTTGTAAGAGTCAAAATCATTTCACATTTCATTAATTGCACATTCCTCAGCCTGGGGAAGGAGCGATGAATAGCCATAATAAGAGCAACAGAAATAACAATAATTATTTGCAAAAGCACTTTGACAATTACAAAGTGTTTTTACATAAAGTATTTTTTAAAAAAGATAACCTAAATCTTACAGCTCATCTTTGTGTTGCTAATGCCAACCCTGAGCAAATAATGTTTATTGCATTTTTCTTCTTTACCAGAAAAGAAAATCCTAAATGGTCTCAGTAAAAGTTTAGCAACTTTTGTCAAAGAAAAAAGGGGAAAACAGCTCCAGGTATGTTTGAGAGAAATCAAACTACCCAGAATGATGGGCTGAACAGACAAAATTACACAGTGGGAATGCTATGAAAATCGAGAGCATTGATTTTTCTGAGACGGAGCATGGGCTCCCAATACTCAGGGAACACCTGATGCTCGCGGTATCTGGCTGGGAACATGCAGCCGGTGTGGCAGGAGCAGAGATGCGGGGTGGGCTATGACTGCCGCGTCTATGCGGGCACTTGCCAAAAGCCTGTGCAAAGAGCAAGGCCAGCCTCTCAGATGCTGCTCTGTGTGACATGACGGGGCATCTCAACTGACTTTCAGAATCAGCAGAAAGCGACTTCTGCCCTTCACAGCCCTGGGTTCCTAAGCTCAGATTGGCTCCCTTCGTGGAGAGAAGATGAGTTCCACACACTGACCCTTCAGGAGCTGCTGAAGACAGAGGAGGCCCAAAGACCAGTAAATTGGCATGAGCTGAAGTTTCCCTCTCGGCAGGGTTGGCATCATGGACAGGTGTCTCCTGGCCCAGGACAGTCTGTCAGCAACAGAGCTAACCTGCTGGATGAGGAGAGTGGGTCCCTCCCATTGGCCTCAGGAGCTGGTGGGGAAGTGAAATGCCCACAGGGCTGGTTTCACTCTTTTTTCCCCCCAGTAATTTATAGTTTATTATGCTTTATTTATCAATACTGGAAACAAACCCAGAAAGACAAATTAAGTTCATTTGAATCCACTAAAGTTTCTCTAAAATAACATACGCATTGTTCCACATAACAGTTCTGAAGATACTGGTTTGTTAATTACTGGTTTGTCAATTACTGTTATGTTACAAACAAAATCACTTTTTAAAAAAGATTTTATTTATTCATTTGAGAGAGAGACAGAGAAGGCACAAACGGGGGCGAGGCAAAGGGAGAGGGAGAAGCAGGCCGAGCTGGGAGCCAGACATGGGGCTCGATCCCAGGACCTGGAGAGCATGACCGGATGCCTAACCATCTGAGCCACCCAGGCGCCCCCAAACAAAGTCACTTTCACGCTAGCTTATCAGTGTTAGTGATTAGAAGCAGTGCAAGGAAACACCATGCGGTTCTGTCCTACCCTCTGCCCTTGCTCACCTCTCCAGCTTCAGCTCTGGCTTCTCCTTGCTTCACACATTGCTCCTGCCAGTGACCTTCTTGCTCTAAAACTCTGTGCTCCGCCTTCCTGCCTCCCAGACGATGCATGTTTCGTTTCACATATCCATCAGCCTCCCCTCACTCCAGATTGCCCGCCTGTTAACCAGTCTTCAGCTATCAGCTTGAAACGTGATTTACTGTGTGAGACGCTTTTCACCCCTTAAATATAATTACATTCTCCAGCTAAGCAATTTCATAGTACTTGGCATCATAATCATGACAAATACTTACGCAACCCAGGGCTCTAGACACTGTTCTAAGAATACACACACACACACATGCACATACCTATATGTTTATGTATGTATGTATCACCTGTCTGTCTATCCATCTAGTATTCAGTGTGAGGATTGAATGGTATCTATATAGTAACCATAGATAGTTAAGTAGGTAGGTAGATAGCTAGATGATAAACACACAAATGTAGATGGTCTTACTCTTTTTGCCATTTCCCTCTAAGAGGAATATGAAGTTCCAGATGGTAAACACCCAGCTGACAATTCCACGATGCTGCGCTGCAGCTTCAGACCATCAGTCTCTGTGTGTATTTTCTCAGGAGCAGTGCCAGCAGAAGTGAAAAGAACACGAAGCGTCATTTTGTATGCATGCCCGGTATGATCAACCGTTGTGAGTTTCATCCAGCCAGGGCCATGATGGGCTTTGCCCAGGAAGGAGCAGGATAAATCTCTCGGCAAAGAGCGATACTGAGAGTAAAAGAAATCATGCCCCAGCTGTACTAGCTAGGGTGACAGCAACCCTTGTAACAAATCAACCCCAAAAGGAGTAACAGCTTAACGCAATGGAAGCTATTTCCCGCCAAGCAGTCCCAGATCAGCAGGGTCCTGTCTTCTCTGCATAGTTTTTCGAGGGCTTGGGAAGCCCACCGTCCTCGATATGTGGTTTCTATGGTGGCCAGGCTTTAGTTCCATCCCTTCATAAAGAGCTTTGAGGATACCATGTGGCAGTATTTACAGACCAGACCTGAAAATATGCCTGATCCACTCACAGTCCATTGGCTAAAACTCAGGCACATTGAATATTAGGTTTCCATTGCTGCTGTAACAAATTACCATAACCTTGATGGTTAAAACAATATACATTTATTCTCTTACAATTTTTGAGAAGTCCAAAATCAAGGTGTTAGCAGGACCACGCTCCCTCTGGAAGCTCTAAGGAAAAATCTGGGTTCTTGCCTTTACGCTCATATTCATGCCTATGCTTTCCTTAAATAGCCAGTGAATAGAGATTAAGGGCATCTGGGCAACATAAGAAGGGGACACGTCAGCCAATCAGTTTACCTCACACTCTGGAGCTGCACCCCTTGCATTGTTGTGGTCCTGGCCCCTGCCTTCCACCATCTTCAAAGCCAACAGTAGCATCGTGCTCCAGCGGTCACCTGGCTTCCTTCTTCTCTGTCCAATCTCCCTCCACAGTTCTCTTACAAGGGCACCTGTGACTGCAATTAGGGTCCACACCTCTTGCCATTGGATCATGCACATTGGATAGTCCTTTTCTTACAAACTGATGAAATCACAAATTTGGGTTTGGGCTTTAGAGATAAAGAGCCACTTAGAAGTTCTCCATAGGGCCAACTGGATTATAAGCATTTCACTTTGGGTTTTGGGGACAAATTCTAAACAACTATGGCATTATTTTTTTTTAAGATTTTATTTATTTATTTGTCAGAGAGAGAGTGGGCACAAGCAGGGGGAGCAGCAGGCAGAGGGAGAAGCAGGCTCCCCGATGAGCAGGGAGCCCGATGTGGGACTCAATCCCAGGACCCTAGGATCATGACCTGAGCCCAAGGCAGACGCTTAACAGACTGACCCACCCAGGCATCTCACTATGGCGTTACATTACATTCCTTTTGTAAACCACCGTCCTATGACATTGAAGTCTTTTGGCAAAGTGATGAGTCTGAAGCTGATGCAGACATTATTGAATCCCCTGATGAAATGATAATGTTAATTATCTCATGATAGCCTCCAGTGGTCATGGAAGTAGTCAACATTCTGCCATGGAGTTATTGGTATGAGGAGGGTGGCCAGAATTTACAGTTCTTTTTATCTTCTGATTCAGATCTACTAAGGTGTATAATATTTTTTAAAAGAGAAAAAGAATGTAAGCAACGGAGAAGAAAATAAAAGTCTACAAGAAGAACGATGCCTTTAAAATAGGAACAGGAGCCAGATACAGTAACAGTCAACGCAGGGGAAATGAGGACATGCAAAATATAATAGATGCAGATAAGATTTTAAAAGCTTAATGAAATGGAGAGAGAGTAAAAGAGCACTAGCAAAAAGTACATGTTCTTTGAGAAAGGAGATATTGCGAGCTTACGATCTAGAGTTTCATTTTGTAACATGAAAAATCGTGTAAAATTTGAACCAGAAGGTCTTTCATATTTCTTCCAATCTAAGATTCTCTATGGAATCCAAAATGGCTATGTGAAGGTGTATTACATTATTTTGAACAGTAATAAGGTGTTCCACGAATATTCCACCCTTCATCCCGTAACTAAGTTGCAACACTTATGCTAATAGACTCGTCTATTACATACGTACACAGAGCACACACACGTGCCCAGCTCATACTCATGCCTATGTTTTCCTGAAATAGCCAGTGAATAGAGTTTAAGGGCATCTGGGCAACATAAGAAGGAGGTACTTCAGGCAATCAGTAAGTTACTGAACACCGCGCTCCCATATGAACAGGATAGAATAAAACTCTATATTCGGGAAAACACTGATACGCTGGCAGTTGTACTTGGAGGAAAATATCGCAGATGTAAGAGACAGTTCTAGTGGTGTTTAGAGAATGGAAGCATGTTTTCAATTACTCTAATCTCCAGAGTCAAATATTTAGAGCACGATGTCACCATTGGCCAATGAAATGCTAGCAGCACTCTTCTTCTGCGCTGGTCTTATCTCCCTGGGGCCTTCTGACCTGGGTGGGACCTGAGAGGTACTTCTTTCAACCAACAGAGCCTGAAATAAGGGGCAGTGAACAGAGCTCAAGGCCAGAGATGGGATGAGGAGAAATTGCATGGTTTTCAAATATGTTCATGGGAATAGTCAGCTCTATAATGTATCTCTTACACTAAGATTAAGCAAAATTTTCACTTGATGGGAGCATTGCCTTTGTTAATGTGTTGGGATTTTTTTTTAATGTGCTAAACACAAGCACTAAACTTTCCAGAGCTCTGTATAGGAGTCTGAGCCTGAGTATATAAAGCAAATGAGAAACCCAGGGCTTTTGAATGGATTTAGACATCTTTGGCAGAAAAATCAATGGAGAAGCCCTTTAAACATAAAGATACTATGTCCCAAATCAGATGCATGGAAACAGAATCCCCATGCTCCCTGGCCTCCACCTACAGGTCAGGCTGTATTAGTTCACCTCTCTGGCTTTAAAGGCAAAATTCTTTGCTGATCACCTCTATCTGACTTTTAGTTACCCTGCTCTCTCCTTCACCCAGGAAATCTTTTTCTAGAGGCAAGTGTAGAGAGTCACAGTTTATATAAATGTGAGGGTGGCCCACTTTGACTACTGTCCATTGTTCTCCAGGGCAATTTGCTTGATTTTGCTGCCCTAGGGCCCTACTCTGTAGGAGCTATCCAAAGATAAGTGGCTTACATAGGTCCAAGGGGGCGGGAGTGTGCTTTTCTCACAGGATCCCTGAAATTACAGCTTTTTAATTTGAAATACTGTTTTTCTTCCTTGAGTATGGCACTCCATTTGTAATGCTTAAATATATTCTATTGCCTGCAAATTGCCTTGTGTTTTTTTCTACAGCCAACTCCTACATTAAGATATGGAGTTTGTACATTAGAGAAGTCATTATTACTAGTTAAATCTATTTTCCAAATTTTACCTGATGATGACACATAAATATGATGTTTCGATGCATATCTATTGAGTTATGACATGTGGCACAGAAACTCAATGCATAGACTCTGGATCCAAACATTCTGGGTTCAGACATTCTAGCCCTGCCACTTGCTAGTCTGTGACTTTGGATTTAATCTCTTGATACCTCAGTTCTCTCATCTAGGCAACCTACTTCATAGGGCTGCTGTGGGAGTTAAGTGAGCTAGTATTTGTAAAGTGCTTAAAACAGAGCCTGGGCAGGGACACCTGGGTGGCTCAGTTGGTTAAGTGTCTGCCTTCAGCTCAGGTCATGATCACAGGGTCCTGGGATCGAGTCCCGCATCGGGCTCCCTGCTCAGCCTGGAGTGTGCTTCAGGAGAGTACCTCTCCTCCTGCCGCTCCCCTACTTTGTGCTCTCTCTTTCTCTTTGACAAATAAATAAATAGAATCTTAAAAAAACAAAAACAAAGCTTAGGCGGAAATAGGCACCTAACACAGGTTCGCTTTTATTATTCATTTCTTTGTATAGATGTAGGTAAATGGTGGCCTAAAAAAAAAAATACTTCCTACTCTACATCATTTTCCTTTTTCTTAAACAGAGCAATGAAGAAAGAACTCAACTTCTCCACCTATAGATTGGAAATGGGAGCTCAGCCAACCTTTAAATGAAAACATGGGTAGATCTGGCGAAATATAAGCCCCTTTCGCAAGAGTCTGTCATTGTTTTTTTAGATTTTCATTAGGATGGGGGGGGTGCGTGCAGGAAGGGCCTTCACTCTTTACTCTGCATGGACCTCCTAACCTGGAGAATATTGGAATATTAGACATCAGTTACTCATTACAGTTGTCATAAGAACTTAACAAAGAGTTCTATGCATCTCTAAGTTCTGAGAAAATTACAGGGAAGACAAGTCAAGGAGAATCAAAGAAGGGGGAAGAGAAGCCAACTTTTACTGAGTGCCAAATATGCGTTAGGCACTGTAATACACCCTTTACACATATCTTTTTACAGAGCGAAGAATTATTGACTGCATCTTGTAGATGAAGAAATAATGTACTGGAGAATCAGGATTGGAAACCAGGACTGTCTGATTCTGGGCGGAGTGCTCCTTCCCCGTCCTCAGTTTGCTCTGTAGCGCTGTGAGACGTATACTGCTTGTGTCCACTGTTCATAATTACAGTCTTAAGTCATCAAGATGAGATTACTTTTCTCTGTGGGTTTTTTTTTAACTAGGTAAAGTAATGGCATGTTTTAGAAATTTTTTATTCAAAATAGTTAGAACACATGTTTATTCTTAAAGTATTAACATGTATATTTGCAGGACAGGTCTCTCAGTCGAACCCCTTATTCTTTGCCAAAGGAGGATAAACTGTAGTGAAGCTAAACCAAGCAGCTGGTGGGTGGCCTCAGGACCTACAGAAGGAGACGGAGCCCAGGCAGATGTGTTCAGCTGTGAAGTTTCTTTTCTTCCCCCAGCTTTCTTGAGATATAATCAACATTTAACATTTTGTGGGTTTAAGGTATACAATGTGATGATTTGATACAGGTATATATTGGGAAATGATGACCACAGTAATGTTAGTTAACACATCCTTCACCTCACATAATCACTTTTTGTTTACTGTAGTGGTGTGGTGGCGAGAACATTTAGGATCTAGTCTATCAGCATCTGTCACGTATACAATACAGTGTTGCTAAATATGGTCATTATGTTGTACATTAGATCCTTAAGACTTACTCATACTGTAACTGGAAATTTATACCCTTGACCAACACCTCATCATTCTTCTCATCCCCCACCTCCTGGCAACTAGTATTCTACTCTCAGTTTCTATGAGCTCCACTTTTTTAAATTCCACATGTATGCGAGATCATACATATTTGTCTTTCTCCATCTTACTTATTTCACTTAGCACAGTGTCCTCAAGCTTTATCCATGTTATCACAAATGGTAAAATTTCCTTTTTATGGCTAAATAACATTCCATTGTGTATGTACACACTACATCTTCTTTTTTCATTCATCCATCATCCATGGACACTTATCTTGTTTCTATGTCTTGGCTATTGTGAATAATGCTACGATGAATGTGGAAGTATAGATATCTCTTCAAGATAGTGATTTTACTTCCTTTGGATATATACCCGGAAGTGAGATTATTACTAGGTTATATCATAGTTCTCTAATTTTTGAGGAGCCTCCATACTGTTTTTTTTTTTTAAGATTTATTTATTCACTTTAGAGAGAGAGAGAAATTGTGGTGGGGGGAGGGGCAGAAGGAGAGGGAGAGAGGATCTCAAGCAGACTCTGTGCTGAGTGTGGAGCCTGATGCGGGGCTCGATCCCATGATTCCAAGATCACCACCCAAGCTGAAACCAAGAGTCAGACATTTAACCAACTGCGCCATGCAGGCACACCTCCATACTGTTTTCCATAGTGGCTTTGCCAGTTCACATTTCTACCGACAGTGTACAAGGCTTGTCTTTTCTCCACATCCTCATCAGCACTTACCACCTCTTATCTTTTTTGTAATAACCACTCTAACAGGTGTGAAGTGATAATCTCATGGTGATTTTGATTTGCATTTCCCGGATGATTAGTGATGTTGATTACCTTTTCGTGAGCCATTTGTATGTCTTCTTTGGGAAAATGTCTGTTCAGGTCCTTTTCCCATATTTTAATCATACTGTTTGGGGTTTTTGTTTTGTTGCTATTGAATCGTATGAGTTCCTTACATATTTTGGATATCAACTCCTTATCAGATGTAGTCTGCAAATGTTTTCTCCCATTCCATAGGTTCCCTTTTTATTTTGTTGAAATGAACAAAATGATGGGGAGCTTTTTAATCTGATATAGTGTCATGTGTTTATTTTTTGCTTTTATTACTAGTGTTTTGGTATCATTGCCATGACACCAAACATGACATCATGTTTTTTTCTAGAAGTTTTATGGTTTCAGATCTTACATTTAATTCTTTAATCCATTTTGAGTTAGTTTTTGTGAGTGGTATAAGATAGGAGTCCAATTTCATTCTTCTGTATGTGAATATCATTTTCTCAATACTATTTATTGATGAGAACATCCTTTCCCCATTTTTCTTTGAGTATTCTTTGCTCCCTTGTCAAATATTAGTTGACTATATATGGAAGGGTTTATTTCTGGGCTCTTGATTCTGACCCATTGGTCTATGTGTCTGTGTTTATGCCAATACCAGACTGTTTTGATTACTATAGGTTTGTAATATAGTTTCAAAGCAGTAAATGTGATACCTCCAGCTTAGTTCTTTCTCAGGATTAACTTCAGAGTTGTGAAGTCTCTAACACCTGGGAATTTGGATTCTAATGTTTCTGGTAGCTGTTGGCCTTCAATGGGAAATGCAGTTCCCTGACCCCTCATATTCCCAGAATCAGGGGTATCAAGAAGAGCCAGCCTCTAGTTCCTGTCTACTGGTCTCAGAATGGCCATTCTCTCCCCATGTCTCCCCAGGATGGGACAAAAGGTCACTTCTCAGTCTCACTTCTAACCCAAGGGAAGACAAGAGTAGACAGAGCTCCTTGAAGACATCCCCAGTACTCACCCCACCCCACCCTCACCCTCACCTCCAGGGCACATGGGCCACACTCACTCATTAGCATGTTTCCTACCCACTCTGGAGTGCTATTTGCAAGGACCTAGGGAAAATTTCCCAAGATGTGGGGGTATGTTGAAAAATTTTATTGGATTAAAGAGATATTTGGAACCATACAATCCCCTAAGGCAATATTCATTTGTTTAAAGAAATTAAACAAATTAAAGAAATATTAAATATAATTAAAGAAATATAAAGATTATAGAAATTAAATTAAAGAAATATACTTCTGTAGTCTATCCCAGCCTCTGGGAGCTATAGATGCTCTCAGAAATCTCTTTCCAAATTTTCTTTTTTTTTTTTTAAAGATTTTATTTATTTATTTGACAGAGAGAGAGACACAGCAAGAGAGGGAACACAAGCAGGGGGAGTGGGAGGGGGAAGCAGGCTTCCCGCAGAGCAGGGAGCCTGATGTGGGGCTCAATCCCAGGACCCTGGGATCATGACCTGAGCCGAAGGCAGACGCTTAACGACTGAGCCACCCAGGCGCCCCTCTTTCCAAATTTTTGTAAATATATCTTTTCTTTTTTGGAGGAGGAGGATATACAGAATATTATTTTAGCAATATTAATTATCCATTTTCAAAAATAATTATTGAGCTATACATATTCTATGAAATTCTTTTTTGTACATTTTACATCTTCTACCTGTAATGAAAGAATATCTCAGGACATATACGAAACAAAAAGGAAGAGAAAAACAGGACCTTGATTCATGCCAGTCACATACTTTGCCTACTGGGAAGCAGCCAAAGCATAGGCTAAGGACATAAACCTGGGGTTAAGCCAGAGGATATGACCCTTTGTTTTTCCAATGGCCAGTCATGTACGTAAAGCATTTCCTTCCTCCATACGTTTATATCCACTCTAGGGAAGATCCAGGGAAAGAGGTAGTGCCTGAGATACTTTAGTGACTAAGCAATTTTTTTGGTAAGACTGATGAGTATCTAAATGGAGTCTTTAAATAATCAAATTGGATTTAAATTATTTTATTTTTATTTCATTTTATTTTAGCTTTATTGAGGCATAATTGACAAAAAATTGTAAAATACTTAAATGTACAACATGATGCTTTGATTGATGCATATATTGAGAAAGGATATGTTTTTTCCTTATTAGCTGTATTTGCTCAGGTTGAGTGCAAAATGAACAAATTTGGAACAAAATAATTGTAAGATATTAAGGTATTCTGTGAAGAAAATGGCCATTTTGTAGAATAAAAATTGACAGTATTTCCCACCACTGCTGGAGCTATGTTGAAAAATTTTATTGGATTTTTTTATATTTAACTTTTTTTTTAAAAGATTTTATTTATTTATTTGAGACAGAGAGAATGAGAGAGAGAGAGCACATGAGAGGCGGGAGGGTCAGAGGCAGAAGCAGGCTCCCTGCCGAGCAGGGAGTCCAATGCGGGACTCGATCCCGGGACTCCAGGATCATGACCTGAGCCGAAGGCAGTCACTTAACCAACTGAGCCACCCAGGCGCCCTATATTTAACTATTTTTTATATTTATCTATATTTATGTGAACAAAGAGCTGGTCCTTAAGAAGATGTTTGAAAATATGAATTTTTACCTAAATTCAATGCCTATTCTATCTGAGCAGACTCTTGGAGTTACCCTGAAGATGTGGCAGAAGAGGCTATAGCTGAGTATATTCATGTGTACCATGAAATGATTATAGTGTCTGATGAAAAACATGACCAGATTCCTAGTGGAATCTATAGGCACTGAGAAATCTATACGCAAATTCCTAGAATTTCTTTATACGCATAAAGAAAATGTCAGGGAAGTGTATTATGTTATTGCTAAATAAGGCTTGGACCCCAAGTTCCCATCTTGTTTCCTATTTCAGTAGCCTAAGATGGTTCATATGTGAGCTGAGAGGTATATGTTTGCCTGCTCGGTATAAGGGATAAGCCTAGATTAAAGAGCTAATGCAAACTGTATAAAGCAACGCCAGGCAAATAATATACATATGCTTTATAAGCATTCACCACTATTATCATCCTCATTATTATTTTAAATGATAGCCATCCTCCTCTCCTGAGCAGTAAGCCTCAGTCTCCTGGCCTTGACTTAATGGAGGAAAGGCTGCATCATCCAAAGGGGAAATACAGTGATATTGCAAAGCATTATTTTACTAACCTACAGTTTTCAGTATAATAGGTCTATTTGTTTGTTGGCTTCTTTTGGATTTTTGAAATACAACAGAAACATAGCTGTAGCCTAAGACTGATGAGTTGTACACCTGGAGGAAAGCTGTGGCTGCCTCTTGGTGAGGTTTCATACAGCAGCATAGATGTATAGATAAGCCACATTTTTCTACCCACTACCCTGAGGAACATTCTCACTTAACTCTGGGCATCCAAAGTCATAAAGGGGTGTTTTGGGGAGAGTTATCCCATAATTCCCTATGTTCTCAAGACAGACAGACTCAGGTCTTTGACCCACAAATAGATTTTGGAGCATAAGGTAGGCACAGATAGAACTAGCTCTTCACAGTGGAATCAGACAAATGAGAGCTTTCAGGGAAATAACGTCTGAAGAAGACATCCACCTCACTTCAGAGCTCAATTAGAGACGTAAATCAGAACCCAAAGGCCAGAGAAAACTGCTGGTTTTGTAGAGAGAAAAAGTTTAGAGGTTTATTGAGGAATACCCATATAGTATTTCTTTCTAAAACAAAACAAAATCATTATCACAGAGTTCTGCTTCTGCAGGCAGCCACAGCTGTATACAATATGTAAGTATGGGTCTCAGGCTCAAAAACCACATTTACAGGCTCAAAAACCACATTTAAATAAAGAGCCTGGCTTACATCCATCAGAGTTTGGGTAATTTCAAGATTATGCCAAGTCTCCCAGCCGCAGAACACCCTGTGTAATGCCAACGCTCTTCCACTCGTCTGGTTCTTTATATTGGGCTGTTTGATTGCTAGTCATTTTGAATTCCTCCAAGCAGAAGGTCTGGAAAGCAGAGAGTAGGGTTCCAAATTCCACTTGGGTTTCATTTTCTTATCCCTTGCAGTCAGCGGTAAGTCCAGGAGCGGGCCACCATACTTTCTAAGTCTTCATCTTTGAAGGAATTGCCCTTCTAATGAGTAAGAGCTTAGAGGGTGAAAAATCTGAATGAAACATGATGGTGGTGTTCACCGCTGCACCTTGGTGGGAACTAAGAGGGTGACAAGACCAGAACAAAGAAAATCCAGAGTATAACATGTTGGGATCCCTGACCTAGGGCTGTGGATCTGAAACAAAGGGAAGCCATCAGTAACATCTAAACAAATTCTGTCTTTGAAATGAACTTAGGGGTTTTCCTCTAATGAAGAATGAGAAACATTTTGCTGTGGAATTGTGTGTGAATAGTGCAGCTGATGGAGGCTTCAAATGTCAACTAACAAACTAACAATTACACATTGATTATATAAATATTCTCTACCTGAATTTAGCATGTGCCTTTCCACATATATGATGTATGTGCAAATGGCAGGAAACATTGTCTGCACTGACAGATCTTTTAAGGAAAGTGACTGCATGACAAATTGAGATATCGCAGCTTCAATCCTCCATGGTGATAGATATTTAATATGTATCCATGTATTTTGCTGCGCTGGGTGTCAGCCCTACCTCCGCCTCACACCTGCATTGTGACCTTGGGGAAGTAATAACTTTGCTTCCTGTGCTTCATCTCTCTGACAATTACATAAAAATATTTACTAGAAAAAGTTATACAGTTATGTTTTATTTCTTCAAGCTCTTTGGGAGTCATTGATATCCATATAACAATCAATATGTTCTATAATAAGAAAGAAAAGTTAACATCTCCTTATATTCACCAAACTTTCAAAAGTATATATTGATCAGTTTCCATGTCTTAATAACTCATGTGACACCTCTCATCACAGACTAAACTGCCATCTGGTTAATCCTGTCACTCTGGCCTCTTCTAAAAGTTTCTATATTCTATTTCTGCCTTCAAAAACCTTTAAGTCCAATTATGAACTATTGAGCATATCATAAATACAAGGCAGTGGATAAAAAAAGGAAACCTGATATAGATGCATGTCTAAAAAGGATAATTGTTAAAGTTTACACACAAGTGTAAGATACTCTTTTTATACTAGCAGATATAATAAAGCTGATTTAAAGCACTCTTCAAAGAATGAAGAAATGAATCTTTTATCAAATGAAATAACTACGTGTGTATATATTTGGGATCTTGGGTAAGTTCTTCCCTTCCCCAGACCTCCATTTCCTTACCTGTAAAATGGGGCAATAATAGTACCTAATTCATAGTTTTGCTGCGAGGACTGGATGAGATAGTGTACATCAAGAATTTAGGAGAGCCTAAACCATGAGTGCTATTATGAGCTCAACTGTGCTGAAGCCCTAATAACCCAGAATGTGACTATATTTGGGAATAGGGACTTTTAAAGAGGTAATGAAGTTAAAATGAGGCTGTTAGGGTGGACCCTGGTTTAATATGACTAATGTGCTTATAAGAAGAAATTAGGAGACACAGAGACACCAGGGGTACATGTGCCAAAGGGATGGCCATCTGTCAGCCAAGGAGGGGATTTGGAACAGATCCTTCCCTCATGACCTTCAGAGGAAACAACCCCACTGGCACCTTGATTATAAACTCCTAGCCTCTAGAACTAGGAAATTAATTTCTGGTGTCTAAGCTGCCCAGTCTGTAGTATTTTGTTATGGCAGCCTGAGCTGACTACACAAGTGTTCAATATGGATTTGCTCTACAGAGATGAGAAGGGCAGAGAGGGGAAAATGAACATGTACATGGGACACTGTGGAAGAATGAATGTGGTTACCACTTCCGCCTTGGGTTGACCTCCTTGGATGACCTCAAGGAGCTCTATCTTTCCGGCACCAGAGCAGTCTCATTGGATTGTCTTCTCCAGTCAGTGAGGAAGTTCTGGGAAGAATTACAGCTGCTTGCAGACAGAGAAAAAGCAAAGCATCATCACTGATATCACTTTATAGATTCATTTGGAAGGAAACTGGGCTTCAAATCATACCAGAGTAACACACAAAACAAAAGGAGCTCTCATTCCTCCTAAGACTATTGACCATTTGCAAGTATAAATCAATAGTGCATTTTCAAAATGCTTTGTTTCTTTTATGAATGTCTTAATTTCTCTAGGCCAGAGAATCTTAGAGTCCAGAGTAAAATAAAAGAAGCCAGGACAATATGTATCAGCGTCTATTCATAGGGACCTAATCAGCACAATCATTAAACAATATGTTCTTGGCAAGTCAGTTGGGTAATGTATGCAAATACGTAATTCCTTTGTACAGACCCAGCGTGCTAATATATGTCATTCTGCAGTTAGGTCCAGGGGGCTAAGGGAAATTAGGCTCAGAGCTCTATGTCTTTACCGTGTCATCTCAACAACAACACAAATTCCACAGAGATCTAATAGTGTCTTGCTGCCAATATCTGGACCTTTTTTATTGCTAAGTGTTCTCTTTCTCCTTTGCTTGCAGCATAGTTTTAAAATCATGTAGTGCAACTTATGTTTAGGAAAGACCAGATGATATCTCTGTATCCTGAGGTCAGACCCCAACAGCCCATCAGTTAGCACTTGACTGCCGTGGGCTAGGCATGTGACGTTTTAAGTACTTCATTAGTCTGGGGCCATGTTCCCTGGGGCGTCCATCTGACAAAGGGTATTATGGATGCTTTCCAAATGTTCAGTTGTTTTCAATCCTTGTTAATAAATGCAAGCAGGCCACGTAAGGAAGAGAAGCCTAGGCTTTTAGATGGTACCTTTGAAATATTCTAGTCCAGCGGTGGCAAATAGATTTCATTTCAATTGTTAACTCTTATCAATTGGTTGTGGCTACCCAGAGCGTGATGTTAAAACTCTGCCAAAGCCAGGTGTTGGCTCAGCAGGAAGTAATGCCAAGGTTGATGCTGATGTCCATTGTGGACATGAGATTGGGGAGTGGTAGAAAGACATCCTACATATGTTCCATCTCTCAGTTGAATCCTTTCTTATATGTGAAGAAACTGAGCTCCAAAAATATTGAATGATATTCTCAAGATCACATAATTAGTTAGGAAAAAGCCAAAGTCAGAATCAATACATCTTGACTCCCTTCCTACCACATCATTGAAAAAAATCCTAGTTGCATGAATATAACTTAATTCTGCCCTCCAGGTGATAATACTGGCCTTCATTTTCTAATGAAACCATAATCCAGAAAGAAGTAGTAAAAGCTCCTCCCTCCCTAACACACGTATATCCCTTCTTCCCTCAAGGACATATTTACTCTGCATTTACTTAGACACATATTTTCTCCTGAGGCCCTTTTCATGTTAGAAATAGGAGATAAAGTTTGTCTCCAGGTACTGTTTACTTATTTGTGAATTGGGGAGAGTGATATGCAAAGTCTAAATTCTGCATGTTGAATTTAAGTTAGTAAAGCCCTTCGAGTTCTTTAGAAAAAGAATTCAAAAACGGAAATTTCTTTTGTCATCAATGTGCCAAACATAGGTAAGAAAAGATGAATCCATATATGTAAACACAAAATGTTCTGCACGTGAACCAAATGAATTACGGGGGAAAAGAAGTTATGCAAAGGGTTAAAAAAAAAAATGCTGGCGAACCTTCTGAAGGAATGAGCAAGGAGTTAAATTCTAATTCTTTGTAGCAATTATTTTTTCCCCTTGGGAAAGGACATTAAGAACTTTTGCACTGCAATGCCATCTATTTTTTATTGCGCCAATGAACAAGTAAGTACATCTTTCCAAACTGCCACTATTCATCACTTTTAAATAAGAATAGATGAGTTTGAAAAGATATGAAGAGTCATTAGTCCCAGCTCTAAATATTGCAGGTGAAATTATTTCCATCCACTGAGGCCTACTGCAGACTCAGAGAAGTGTCACATAATATCCTTGAAAATTCTGCTTCCGAAGAATGTGCCCCTTGTTTGGACAAATGCGAAGGCCACAAGGATCTGTGTTCGGTACCCCAGCCTATCATGTAGACTGCCAGTCTAGAATAACATTCCATTTCGTAGGAAGGAGTCCTTTCTATATATTGAAACCATCCAGAAAGTGGAGGGAGGAGGAGTTTGAAATCAATATGACATTTTAATGAAGTTGTGTAGCCAGTGGAAAAGTTTTATTAAGATCCACTCCCTTCCAACCACATTAACCTCAAGAAGCCAATAACCGAGGCAGTATTTACTCCTGAGAAAAGCTGGCACGAGGAGCCCTGAGTTCTCCCAAGCGCTTACCTACCCAGCACTGTGTTTGGAGATTGACATTTATTACCATATTCGTCATCACAGTGCTCCAAAAGGGTGGATATAATCTGCATATGGAGACAGAGATACTTAGGGCATAAGTGGGTTGAGGTAGGTCAGTGCTCTGGAAGCAGGACTAGAACTGCTGAGGGATAATGCTGGGTTACCAAGTATGGTGCAGAATAGCATTCAGGTTGGGCTAGTGGAAAGGAGCCAAGGGACACGATGGGCGTGGAGCCTGCTTAAGATTCTCTCTCTCCCCCTCTCCCTCTGCCCACCCCCTCGCCCAAAAAAAACCAAACAAACCTCTACCCTAGCATTGCCATTTGGCTAACCACCACATGCTCAGGCCCTAAATGGGAATATCTAACTCTCCCATACATAGGAAGGGTAGTCCTACATACTTTCTTGGGGTGGTGTTTTGAGCTTGCCACAGAGAGTAAGACATGACTGGGGAGGGATTACTCAACCTCATTTATGACATTTATTTTATCTTGCACTTCACTAGGTTTTTGTTACTTACATGTTGGAGGGCAAGAACTCTGCCATGCAGCCTGACTCCCCCACACTACTTACTCCTGTGCCTTGCACACAGTAGGTGCTCAACACTTCTGAGAAGACTGAATGAATTAAATGGGAGGATAAAAGCTCATGATGGAGTGTCCTCAGCTGCCAATCTGTTTTTCTCTTTTCACTCACCTTCTACCACCTGAGTTGCTTCACAGACAAAAATGCAATCTCCTTCCCTCTCCTATGCTCACCTGATGTGCCCTCCACTGTGTCACCCTCTACTGACTTGCCACAATGTAATAAGGCTCTCAAGAGAATGACTCAGCTCAGTGTTGTATCTGGATGTCCCATGACATTTCCTTCTTCATCATTTGCTCATTGCCAGTCTGAGTGACTCAGCTGCTGGCTTAATGAAAGTGGTGTTTGTACAGTATGGAATAGTCCATATCTATGTCTATGCCAATAATTTATATATGTATAAATAATTTTATATGTAAATCATATAAAATAAATAAAATGTACATATTTGTATTCTATATTCATATTTATATTCCTATGCATATATACAATTTTTTAACTCTCCCACAGCCACTATCTCATTTGATTGACACAACACCCTCTCAGACCAGCAGGACATGTCTCGTGAGTCTTATCTTACAGGAAGTAAAGATGATGTAACCAAGGTCACAGAGCTAGTTAAGCCAGCAACTGGCAGATGCACGTCCCACGTTCTTTTCACCGTGCCACCCACTTCTTCAGTTGTTGGCTGACCTGTTTCCACTCTTAGGGCAAAGGCCCAACACCTGTGACTCAGTTTCAGCCTAGCACAATAGGTGTGGATGATCTTGACAGGAGCCTCGAAAAGTGCACCCTAGTAGATTTTTAGCTCACTGGCCTTGAACAAAAAAATTACCTGAAATATTTAATATTTTGAAAAACCACGCCTCACTGAAGTCTCATCAGAAACGGACACTCCCTGTTCCTTCATGTGTGAGGACTCGGGGGGATGGAGGTAGCGTAAGAAGCAAGTGTCATGGGAGCTTCTAGAGGTCTTTTGTCCCAGTGAAGGCCATTGTTGAATTTGTCCCCAAAACAGTCCCACAGCACACCCAATGAAAGTGGTGTGTTGGGGTGCAGGTCAAGGGTTGATGGGCCAGGTACTCCATTTTGAGAGAGAAGGAAGTTCATCCAGGAGGGAGTGAGGGGTGAAATGGCGTTTAGCGGAAGACAGAAAGGACAGGTGTGGCAGAGACCTGGCTGAGGGATGTGGAATTGCTGGGTCCAACTGGGATGTGCATCTGTGGGACCATTTGGATCCCCAAAACATGTATGTAGGCCTTGTTTTTATTTAATTTAGTTTTGTAACTATTTTTTCATGAATCCATTTTCCTGTGTGTTAAACAGAGACAAATTTACCACTTCTTAGCCATGGACACTGAGAAAAAGTTTTAATTTCTCTAAGCCTCCTATTTCCGCTTTTGGGAAATAGAAAGCCTGCAACCTGCCACAGCACTGTTGTGGGAATGAGTTGATCTAAGTGAGGCCTCTAGGGACAATGCTTCTGGGTGGGTTTTAATGTGCTTCTGTCCTTCATCCTAAACAGACACACTTACAACAACTGTCTTGATTCCCAAAGTCCAGATCTTCCGGAAACTTCGATTGTCATCTCTTCAGTCTAGAGACTAGATAGATAGATGATAGGCAACAAAGGGGAGATGCATAGAGATAGATGGAGAGAGACACCGGTGGAGAATTTTTTTTTGAAGATTTATTTATTTTAGAGAGAGAGAGTGCGTGCAGGGGGAGGGGCAGAGGCAGAAGGAGAGGGAATCTCAAGCAGTCTCCCTGCTGAGCACAGAGCCTGATGCAGGGCTTGATCTTATGACCCTGAGATCATGACCTGAGCCGAAATCAAGAACCAGACACTCAACCAAGTGCACCACCCAGGCGCGTCCCCCGCCCCTCAACCCTGTGAAGAAATTAAAGTGAGGGAGGGGAAGAAGGAGGGAGAGAGATGGGGAGGTAGATGGAGATTTATGGATGGGGAATTGAAAAATTGTTTTTGACTCACCCCCGCCTCTGCGAGACATTACCATTGAATCCCTCTGAATCCAAAGCCTGAGTAATTGCAAATGGCATTTGGACTTGGGAGATTTCACTGTAGGTCCTGGCAATTTCTATTTCTTTCTTGTTCCTGAGTAATGAGATATTACAGGAAAATGGAGACCCTGAGGAAGGCAGAAAAAATGTTAAACCTACTCAGATACAAATAGGCCCAAATGAAAACCGGAGAACACAGAGTATATATTTTTTCCCAATCTAATTATATATTTTGAACCCTCTATCTCCATCATGGCTTCAATAAAGGCCTCCCCTCTTCTTCCCCATCCCTCTTCTCCCCTGCATTCATGCCCATGACCTCAGATTTTATGTGTAGCTGGGAGGTAACTAAAATTCGTCTTTATGTGGAATCCAGGAGTGCTGAGGTTCACACTGGGAGAAGTGGGATAGAGTCTGGTAGGCATAGGTTCTTGGAAGAAAGAGCCCGGTAGAGCAAAGTCCATCGAGACTGGATGCCCTGAAATAATCGGGCATATCCCATACACCTGGAGCAGGAAAGAGTCTCAGGCAACAGTGTCCTCACTGGCCGTTATCAATGCACAGAGGGCATGTGCAAGAAATGGACATGGTAAGTTTGAACCCAACAAGTGGCCCAACATGTTGCTGACTTGGGACTGGTGACAATAGTTTACAGGATTTATGCCCATTGATGGCAACTGGCTCCGTTCTCCCTAGCCAGGTCCCTGGAAGAAAAATTCCATTCCCAAATTTTCTAGTTTTCAGGAACCCATTTTTAACCACAAAGTATTTCATGTCCCCCCCGCCATGATTATAATTGTAGCTAACATTTTATCATGTGCCAAGCCCTGCTTATGTGCTTTCTGTGTATTGATTCTTTTTTTCTTTTTTTTATTGTTATGTTAATCACCATACATTACACCACACATTACATCATTAGTTTTAAATGTAGTGTTCCATGATTCATTGTTTGTGCATAACACCCAGTGCTCCATGCAGAACGTGCCCTCTTTAATACCCACCACCAGGCTAACCCATCCTCCCACCCCCCTCCCCTCTAGAACCCTCAGTTTGTTCTGTGTATTGATTCTGTTAATGTTCATTCCACCCTTGTGAGGAAAATAGTATCATGGCATTTCCCAGAGGAGAAAGCCAAGGTAAGGGGAAGTTAAAGAGCTTGCCCAAAGTCACGGCACAGGTAAAGGGGACCTGAGTTATGACCCAATTCCACAGTCCCTGCTCTTAATAGTTATGCTATCCTTTCTCCCGATTGTAGGTGAACTTTCTCTGCGAAACAGAAGGACAGAAGTCACATAAGGACAGAAGGATTCCATATATATCCAGCAACGCTTTTAAATAATCGCATATGCCTGAAAAGATAATACACTGGAGGCATGTATTTGATCATAAACAACACTTGAAACAGCACGTGGCTGTGTAGACTTCCTCTGATGGCAGTCCTTGCCCTGGCAAGGCATGGCCAGACCACCACCAAGCCCACATGGCCCCAGGGCTTACTGTTCCAAGGCCCTATCATACTGTCTTGGACCTTGGCTGTATATTGGTCATGTTCTTGGGGCCAGGGATTGTCTTCTACATAATTGTAATTTATGCACTCATCACTTCTTGCCCATAATAGGTGCTCAATAAGTATTTTTGGAGTGAACAAATACATAGTTCTGCATCTAGCTCCTCCCTCCTCCCACTGAGCGTATTTGCAAGTACAGATGATTTGTAAACAATTAGCTTACAATGCGTAACCAGTCATAATACTAGATCTCTTAAGAGAGGGGATCTGAGTGCCTGGGGTGGCTCAGTCAGTTGGGTGTCCCGCTCTTGATGTCGGCTCAGGTCATGGTCTCAGGGTCATGAGATTGGGCTCCACGTCCTGCTCTGCACTGAGCTTGGAGGCTGCTTGTCTCTCTCCCTCTGCTCCTCCCCCCACCCCACTAGTTCTCTCTCTCAAATAAATAAATAAGTAAAATCTTTTTAAAAATTATTAAGAAAAGAGTTTACTTAAAATAAGAGCGGGCACCTGAGAGTGTACAGGAGCGCCCCCTAGAGGGACCAGTCTAAAATGCATGGCACAAGGTAGGTTCCTGGAACCCTTTTCCTGGGCCTCTAGTAAGGCAGCTCTTTGGGGATGGTAATGGACATTATGGTCTATGAGGGGTCAATGTCAGCAGATACTTTCAGTGAATATGGCAAACTCTTTGGCCAGGCCCGGTTTGAGGGTGCTGAGGTCATGAGTTTCATGTGGAACTTAGGACAGAGTAGGAAGAACCTTCCTCAAGGCACGTTGGCTGCTAGAAGGATGACATGAGGTGGTCAAGCTGCCAAGGCATCTGACCCTGACTGGTTGTGTAACAGAGGTTTGCAACTTTGGGTCAAATTCTGGCCAACCCACAGGGAATCTTTCCCTCCCAGGCTTCTTCCAAGGGCATAATGCCAGGTGGGCTTCACCCATTGCTAATTACAATGAATAACACTGGGAGATTTCAAGTTTGGCATTATGGGTGTGCCACCGGATACTGTGGGGTCACAGGACTCTGGGATGGGGCGCTGGAGAGACCAGTGCAGCTCTGTGTTCATAGCTCTTGAGTCTGCCCTCTGGGGGACGTTTGGGGCTTTGAAGTAGCCACCTCTCACTCTAAGAAGCAGCTAAGAAACCCCAGAGAGCCCAGCCTGAGCCCAGGATGGAATAAATAAGAGTTCTCAAAAGAGAGCAGGGTCTGGGTTATATCATTAAAAGTGATCCATGAAAATTGGATAGCAAATCACTGATGTTGAGATTTTTTTCGGTATGGAATTAGATTATGTGTGCAGACCCCATTTATTGCTCTTCATACCCTTAGTATGAGCACCCTGACTACAGCCAATTCATCACAGAGAAAGGGATACAGAGAAGGTGCTCAAGGAGTGTCCCTTACGGCGGGCTTATCTCAGAGAGGACTGTGCTCAAATCCTTGCTCAGAAAGCCCATTCCGAGCTGACAATGTGCTTTTCCTTCTCTGTGATCTGACAATCCACTTGCCTGTACGCCACCACTTGTGACCTTTGGAGAGCTTTTCCTTATGAAATGAGTCCTGGTGCCCACTCCATGCATTCAGCAGAGCAGCACAAATTAGTCATTGCCTATTAAAACTTTAAACTTCTCAAAAACAAAAAATAGAGAAACCCAGCATGGTTGCAGTATGTTGGATATGCACACAGAATCAACTGTTTGATTTCTAGTAGAAATAAATCAAAAGCAGACACTTCCCTTGACCATAGATGAGGCGGTGTCTGGAGCCAGATAGCGGCAGGTTGCTGAGTCTAAAGTGCACATAAAATCCAATTGTAAGTTGGCTGACCACAGAACACGACTGGATTCACTTACTGCTAATTAGGATGAATAAAAAGAGACACTAGGAGATGGGAAGCTTGGGATTATGGGTAGTGAAAGCCACTTGACGGGAGGAAACCAATTTTTCCTGGTGTTTTGGAAAATCACTTTGTACAGACTCTAGTTCATTATTTATGTCCTGAAATTTGCACGTAGGAAGGACCAAATGTATTCTGATAAAACTACACCCCAGGAAGCCCAATCTGAAGGGGTCTTAAAGGTCCAACCTGGGAAGAGTGAATGGGTTTGGCTCTCTATTAAAGAATGGATCTTCTGTTCCTGGACTGTATAGAAAGACACTTTTCCTTCTGCCCCAAGTGATAAAATGCATGCCATGGAACAACACTCTGGATATTGTCAGTGGAGGCTGGAGTGATGGCCAGATGGCCCACTTGGTTATTGATCATTTTATCTGTACCTCCTGGTGCTAACTTCTCTTTATTAGAGTGATTTCACTATCCCTTTACTCTATTTAGAAAGGAAATGAACTGCCAGGCTCATCTAAGCTAGGAGAGACTGTCAGGAGGTGTGAGGCCAGAAGAAAGCAGCTAGACGGACTGCTGGTTGATACCATAAAGGAATCTTTTGTGGGAATTCTTACTCCATTATGTTGGCACATCCTTTTCCCCCACTTTCTGGCCAGCAGTGATATGGGAGAGTTATTTTAATCTTAACTCTATTTAGGGGATTGGAGCATTCCAAAGAGAAGGAGAGTTTTGCTGATCATTTTAAACAATTGATTCCAGATGGATTCTCTTTGTATCGTTTTTGGAATTGTCTTCCCTAAATGAGTTCTAAAGATAGAAGGTACATATTCACCAAAGAGTGAAGGATGCTGAAATATTCAGCAAATAGGATGGCAAATGTTGCTGTATTCAGGTGTCACTTTGGGTAAATGATTTCAATTCTCATTTTTGTTTTGTTTTGTTTTTCTTGGTGCTTCTATGACACATTTTTCTTGGGGCTTCTATGACACGTCAGAGACAGTAATCCTCACAGGGTAGGGATTACAGGATAAGTTTGCAGGATGAGTTATCCACATCTCTGCTCAAGTACATACTTCGAAAATATTGTGTAATGATAATAAATGATTTTTATTTCAAATCAGTTTTAGGAGTAATTTTTTAAATTTAAATTCAATTAGCCAACATATAGTACATCATTAGTTTCAGATGCAGTGTTCAATGATTCATCAGTTGCATATAACACCCAGTGCTCATCATATCACGTGCCCACCTTAATGCCCATCACCCAATTACCCCATCCCCTGACCCACTTCTCCTTCTACAACTCTCACTTTGTTTCCCAGAGTCAAGAGTCTCTCATGCTTTGTCTCCCTCTCTGATTTCTTCCTATTCCATTTTCCCTCCTGTCCCCTATGATCCTCTGTGCTATTTCTTATATTCCTCATATGAGTGAAACCATATGATAATTGTCTTTCTCTAATTGACTTATTTCACTTAGCATAATATCCTCCAGTTCCATCAATTTTAATGAGAAATGTAGTGTGTGTGTGTGTGTGTGTGTGTGTGTGTGTGTGTGTGTGTGTGAAAGAGAGAGAGAGAGAGACAGAGAGAGATCCACAGAGATTGGAGGCAGAGAGAGAGAGATTCTAGTGGAGAAGCCAAGATTTAAAACCAGGGTCTGTTTCTCACTCATGTTCTTTGGCACAAGGCCCCTTTCTTTTAAATAGTTATCATCAAATACTCACCCTGAAAAGGTGGGAGTCAAGACAAAGGGGACAGTGCCAGCACTGCTCAAGGAGAATGAATGGCAGCCATAAACTTCCAACATGGCCGTAACTGCAGAGGGAGGACCACCAGCCATCAGTTGAAGCAGTTGAAGCTCCTGAAACTCTGCATCCTTGCTCTACCTATGGCCAGAGTGGAATTGCATGTGCTGTCTGGTTTTGCGCCATCAGACACAGATATCTTGGCCACAGTGGACTGAACCAGAGATTGGCTCCTTGACTAAAACCCACATGACATAGGTGGTATCTACCAGTGGTTCACAAGGTGGCCAAGTGCCAGACGAATGTGCTTCTTTTTGGATGAAGATCAGTGAAACCAAGGAGAGGGACTCTTTCTGGAGGAACTGAACAAGTAATACAAGAAATAGAAGGGGTACCCGGGTGGCTCAGTCGGTTAAGCGTCTGCCTTTGGCTCAGGTCATGATCTCAGGGTCCCAGGATTGAGTCCTGCATCGGGCTCCCTGATCAGCGGGAGCCTGCTTCTCCTTCTCCCCTGCCCACGCTCATGCTCTCTCTTGCTATCTCTCTCTCTCAAATAAGTAAATAAAATCGGGACACCTGGGTGGCTCAGTTGGTTAAGCGACTGCCTTCGGCTCAGGTCATGATCCTGGAGTCCCGGGATCGAGTCCCACATCGGGCTCCCTGCTCAGCAGGGAGTCTGCTTCTCCCTCTGACCCTCCTCCCTCTCATGCTCTCTCTATCTCATTCTCTCTCTCAAATAAATAAATAAAATCTTAAAAAAAATAAGTAAATAAAATCTTAGAAAGAAATGCAAGAAATAGAAGAAAGAAATAGAGGCGGGACAGCCATGAAGGAAACCCAAGAGTAGAGAGAGAAGCAGCCAGAGAAGAAGCTCAGTGTTGAGAATGGCGAGCTCAGTGGAGTAGGTCTCAGTGCTGTCGACAGAAAGGGCAAGAGGGTACCAGAGCTCCTGAGGATCAGGAATCACACTTCGACTCCTTGTGACATCTACTGTGGGAGAGCGAAGGTGTTTTCCTGACCCTCCTCATTTCCCCGAATGTTCCCTGCTAGATCTCCATCACCTGGGTTCTCTCAAGCCTGTCTCTCCTCCTTGTGACCTAAAACAATTTAATGGTAATAACTATAATAATCAAATGCTTACTATACATTAAATTATTAAGCAGATTGTTTTAGTTAATCATTTCAAAAACACTGTGAGGGGCACCGGTGTGGCTCAGGCAGTTAAGCGACCAACTCTTGGTTTCAGCTCAGATCACATCTCATGATCTCGGCTCAGTTCCTGGGATCCAGCCCTGTGATGGGCTTCTTGCTCAGCGGGGAGTCTGCTTGAGGATTCTCTCTCTCCCTGTGCCCCCCTCTCTGCTCTCACTCTCTCTCTCTCTCTCAAATAAATAAATAAATAAATAAATAAATCAGTCTTAAAAAACACTATGAAATAAATATCATGATGATAATATCCATTTTATAGATGAGTAAACTGAGGCAAAAGGGGGTCAAGTACAACCAAAGCCTTCATACTGAAAGTAATAAGTCCCAGGAATTAATCAGTTAACTGAAATTGAAACAAGGAATTGTTAAAAATGGATTCATGAATACCTTAAACATTCTATTTTTTTAAATGCATAATGTATGTCAATTTGACAAGGGCTTTTCTTTTGGTAGAAGTTGCTAATGGAATTCAGGGGTGTTTTTCTGGCAGAAACCACATGTATAATATATGCTTAACATTTTCTGGTTTCAGTTTCTCTGATGCAAAATAAACCTGGAGACACATGTGAAACAATCTGACACAGAATCTAGATTGCTTTTTTGTTTTCTATAATCTTATATATCTTTCCAACATTCAACTTACATGGCTCACTCTTGTCTAGTCCTTCCAAAGCATTCAGCCTAGTGTTGACCGGGAGAAAAAAAAGCACCTTTTCTCACACTCCATTTCATCATTAGTTATATTTGATTAAATTACGTGTTGACATTGGTATTAAGAGATTCGACAACTAATTCTTAGAAACTCATCTGGTAAAAGCAGAATTGTGTATCTCTCTTACAGAGGATTCTGTTTCCAATATGGTTGTAACCAGATGTACCACCTCAGATGCTCGTGTAGAATCTATGTCCCCTCCCCACGAACCTGGAAGACCGTCAGTAACTACCTTGGCAGAGTATGGCAAAAATGATGCTGTGTGACTTCCAACCTTAACTCATAAAAATGCCACTCACTCCTACCTTGTTCTGCACACTGCAGAGATGCTACATGGGGAGGAGCCACGGCCCTGAGCCAACCCCCAGCTGATGTTAGCACCAGCTTGCCAGCCATGTGAATGAGCTCTCTTGAAAGCAGATCTTGCTGTCCCAGCCAAACCCCTCTTCTATCTTATACCATATGCGGAGAAGGAGCCGTCTCTGCTGAGCACTTCCCAATTACAGATTAGTGAATGAAATACAAGACCATTATTTGAAGCCACTCGGTTTAAGTAGTTTGCTGTGCCGCAGTAGATCACTCCAGTGTTTTGGGTATCATTAGTATGTTTCGCAGAGGGAATGGAGGACATAGATCAACTAGTGGGTCTGCTAAATAAACGTCCTGTGTCACTCTTCCATGATTAAGAGCGGAAGCCGAGCTTTGAACCCAGCAGTCCGAATTCAGAATTATATTACTATATTCCTAGAAAAAATGTAGAAGCCCTTACTAAACCGTACATAGCAGTTGATGATACACAATAATTTGGTTTGATTTCTTAACTCCATGCCTGTAGACAAGCTCTTAATATTTACAGGTTTCAAGGCAGGAGTACAAATACCAGATGTCTAATCTTTGAAAGTGAGAAATGAAGTTAAAAACTTTCAAATAAGTTTTATCCTCTTAACTTGAAATCTAAATTTCGGGTTGAGTTCGTGGACTCCATGGCTATACCCCTTTTCTTTCTACCCCTGGATTCTTCCCTCACCACAAGGGCTTTGGTCACAGGTTTGTAACCTCCAGCTCATACATCCTGGCTTCATTCACACATCCTCTTGCCCCATCAGCTGCCTCTTGGCCAGCCCCAGGTCCTAGGGATAGTCCTGGGGAGGACAGTCAGCCCTAGAAGAATGAACCCAGGAAAGAGGTCCATGCGAGCTCGGGAAGTAGACATGAGCAATTCAGGTAGAAACTTCTGGGCTGTTAGTGCTCAGAGCGCATTCTAAATTGAGCGGTGGGCTCTGGATGGACTCTGGGTGGACACCTACCCTTGGCCGAGTTTCCTTGTGCTATGTGGAGGAGTGCAGCTGGAGGGGACTGCAACTGAGGGACGCATGACCGGGGCACCTCTTCTCAGCTCTAAGGACAGAACTAACCCCACTTCCAAACCCTTTCCCCGACCCTCTTTCACCATGTCTGGCCCATGATTGAGGATCAATAAATATTTACCAGATAAAGTAGCCTTGTTCCCAAAGGCAAATTTTGCCTTTTCAATCTTGGGTGCTGCTGGGGCTTAAGACTGTCAGCCGTGAGTGAGGTCATAAAGCTGGGACAGGAGCCAGACTCCCACACATCTGTGAGCACAGCTAAAATTGACCCTGAGTGACTCCGAAGAGCAAGCACGGTGGATGAGAATTAGATTGGGTTCCATGAATGGTGGCACAAACAAGCATCAGACACTGGAAAATGAAACCCCGAGCACCAACTGTCCCAACCTCTTGTCCTGACGATGAATTTTCCACTGACACTGACAAACGGCTCTCATCTCCCTCACACCCGTGCCCACCTCCCTACCCAAGTACACATACTCTTCTGGTAATGACAACCAAGTAGCAGGGAAATGATTGGAGCTAAGGATGTAAAACACTGCACTTATGCACTTAGGAGATTTATTTAAGAAGGACTACTCATCCTGATTATTTCTTCAGAGCAGCCTCTGTAGAACAGCCTCCCAGTTCCCCCACCAGGAATGACAATGGCGCACTGTTACTTACCGGACCTTCCGAACGAGTATATGTCATAGACACAGACCCTCCTACTCTGTTGAGTGCCGTTTCAAAGTGCATTCTCCGCTACGTCCAGAAAAATCACTACCCATGGAAGTGGTTGCTTTAGTTCATCGGAGCTAGGGGTTTTAATACCATTTTAGTCCAAATAGAAAGAACTTGAGTCAGAAAGTCTTCTAAAAAAATAGTTTGCCTGTCATTTTGATTAAACTTCGTTCTACAAGCCTCAGAAAAAAAAGACCAACGTAAGTTATACCCCAGGGTATTTTAAGTAAAAGTGGGGGGGGAAAGTAAAAGAACATTTTCAGGCCCAAATTCTGTCAATAAATTTATTTGGTTTTTATTTGGAAGGGTGTTAATGCAAATTCTTCATAAACACAGTAGGTGAAGATTTCTAATGGAACAGAACTTGCTCAGGCATAATTCCCGAAGGGTGTAATTTGAACGTGCACTCTGAATTCTGTTTCCTCTAAGGCTATCGGATCTGAGGCAAACAGCAAAGATTAAATCTGTGGGAAATAAATGTCACACTCTCTTCCTGAACATTCTTCTGACATTTAAAGTGTCCATTCGCTTCAGGAAATCTGTCTCTGCCTAAATTCATGATTGGTGCTTCGGGCATAGACGTTGACAAAGAATTATATAAATTGATGTTTTATTTATTTTCTTTTTAAAGATTTTATTTATTCATTTATTTTAGAGAGAGAGAGAGAGAGAACGAGGGGAGAGGCAGAGGGGGAGGGAGAGGGAGAGGAAGAATCTCAAGCAGATTCCTCACTGAGCATGGAGACAGATGCAGGGAACCAAGAGTTGGAGGCTTAACTGACAGCCACCCAGGCTCCCCTATAAATTGATGTTTTAAAAGGTACTTTCCTCCTTAGAGATTTTGAGAGAGTTTCATTAATTCCGGGGAAAAAGTAAACCATAGAGAGGTAATTTATTAATTATTAACTATTAGTTAATTGTTTCCCCCCCTCCCCGGCCATAGAAAGCTAAAACGTAAGAGAATGATTCTTTTTCCCTCATTCCCAAGGTTATGTTTGCATCTTTTTCCTGTTGTGAACAGTTTTTTGTTTTGTTTTGATTTTTCTTCCATTACTATTTATTATTATTATTTTTTATTACAACTTTTCTTAAGGAGAATTATACCAGGTCCTGGAAGGGATGGGAGGTGAGAGATACAAGAAAGGATAGAATGGCCCCCCAAATATGTCCAAATTCTAATCCTTAAAACAGGGGACTAGGTCGCCATATATGGCAAAGGAGATAAAAGGCAAACATTTTCAGAGTGAATAAAAAAGCAGGACTCAGGGCGCCTGGGTGGCTCAGTTGGTTAAGCAACTGCCTTCGGCTCAGGTCATGATCCTGGAGTCCCGGGATCGAGTCCCGCATCGGGCTCCCTGCTCGGCGGGGAGTCTGCTTCTCCCTCTGACCCTCCCCCCTCTCATGTGCTCTCTCTCATTCTCTCTCTCTCAAATAAATAAATAAAATCTTTAAAAAAAAAAAAAAGCAGGACTCAGCTATGTCCTGTTTTCAAGAGACGAAATTAAAGTATAAAAACAGAAATAATTTAAAAGTAAAAGGAGGAGGGGCACCTGGGTGGCTCAGTCGGTTAAGTGTCCAACTCTTGATTTTGGCTCAGGTCTCAGAGATCAAGCCCCATGTCGGGCTCTGAGCTCAGAAGGGAGTCTGCTTCTCTCCCCCTGCCTCTGCCCCCCTCATTTCTCTCTCTCTCGTACTTTACCTCTCTCTCATACTTTCTCTCTCTCTCTCTCTCTCTCCCTCTCAAATAAATAAATAAATAAAAGGAGGAGAAAAGGTGTACCATTGTAAATAAAAAACTATAAGAAAACCGGTATGGCAAAATTAATACTGACCAAGTAAACTTCCATACCAGAGATAAAGAACATTTCATGATGGAAAAAAAGGTCAAGACACAATGACCCTATATGTATATATACACATCTAAAAGCAGAGCTTCAAAACACATGAAACAAAAACTTACAAGCTAAACAGAGAAATAGACAAATCCACAATCATAAGGAAGTAATTGATAAAAACATAAATTTTTGAAAAATATGTAAGGATATAGATTTGAACAATATTGACCAGTTTGTCTAACAGAAATCTATAGGATATCACACCCAACAATTGCAAGAACACATATTTTTTCAAGAGTCCATGGAAATGTCATGAAGTGCAATACATTAAACATGACCACAAATTAATTGTCCCTCCTCTCATTAAGAGGTAGAATCCATTTTCCCACTTTTTAAATCTGAGCTGGTCTTACAATCTGCTTTGACCGATAAAGTACGGCAGAATTGATGTTGTATCACGTAGGAGTCAAGGCCTCAGAGGCCTTGCCACTTTGTCCCCGCCCTTTTGCCATATGCTGCTGCAAGGAAGTCAAGGCTAATCTCTGAGGTTGAAAGAGAAGCCCAATCATGGCAGTGTCCCAACTGTGCCCAGCCCCCAGCCAACCCTCCAGTTGAATGCAGTCTCAGAGTGAGATCAAAAGAGGTTAGCACAAGAATCATCCAGACAACCAACAGAATCATGAAATAATAAGTTATTGTTTTTAAAACCACTAGGTTTTGAGGTGGCTTGTTTTTTGTGGGTAGTTGGTTATAGAGCAATAGATCTATGACACGCTTAAGAAAGACCATATATTTGGCCATAACATCATCTCAATAAATTTCAGTGGATTTAAATTATACAAAGTATCTTCTTGACCACAGTGAGTTAAATTATAAATATTATAAATTGAGAATGAAAAGAAATCTAGCAAGTTTACAGATATTTTGAAGTTAAGCACATAGTTCTAAATAATTTATGGATCAAAGAAGAAAGCACAAGGGAAATTATGAAGTATTTTAAACAAGATGATAGGGAAAACAGTAGTCAAGATGTATGGAATGCAGTTAAAACAGCTTGTAGTTTTAAGTGCTTATATTAGAAAAGAAAAAAGCTTTTAGACCCATTGGGCTAAACTTCCACCTTAAGAAGCCAGACAAAGAAGAAAAAATGAAAAACAAATTTCGAAGAATGAAGGACAAATATAGTCATAATTGACAGAGACAGATCTGATCGTGTATGTAGAGAACACTGGGACGATAAAACAACAAAAACCTTGGAGAATAATGAGGGAATTTAGCGAAGTCTCAGGATACAAGGTCTTCGCAGAAAAATCAATATATTTCCAATAAACATATTAGCAATAAACAATTAGAAAGATAAAATAAAACATCATCTACAAAAATAAAAATATGAAATACTTAGAATAACTTTAACAAAAAAGTGAAGGAACTCCACACTTTAAACTGTAAGATGTGGTTGAGATAAATCAATGAAATCTTAAATAAATGTCCATGTATTGAAAGACTCAGTATTGTGCTGTCTATTTGCCCCTAACTTCATCTATAACGTCAGTGGAATTTCAAACAAGAGCCCAGCAGGCTGGCCAAGGCAGTGTGTCTTGGTCTGTGTGGTGCATGGGGGTGCTTCAGCCTCACCCCATATTCTAGGATTCTCTCAGTGGCATCTTGTTCTTCAATAGTTGTTAGTTGTTCGTCTTATGAGGGAGAGCAAAGTCAGGAACAACCTCTGCCTCCCTCTTGGTTACCTTCTTTAGGAAACTTTCTCTGAACACTCAGTTTGGGTCGTCTGTCCTTTCTGTGCTGTCTTTTCTTTCCTTTTCTTTTCTTTATTTGCGAGAGAGAGAATGAGAGAGAGCACGAGAGGGAGGAGGGTCAGAGGGAGAAGCAGACTCCCTGCTGAGCAGGGAGCCCGATGTGGGACTCGATCCCGGGACTCCAGGATCATGACCTGAGCCGAAGGCAGTGGCTTAACCAACTGAGCCACCCAGGCGCCCTGTGCTGTCTTTTCTTAAATTCTCATTTCTGGCATCAAAGTGCTTAAACCACTTCATTGAACTGCCAGTTGACTTGACATCATCCTCCCCAAGATCATAAACTTTGTGAAATCAGCCTCTTATCTAGCCCCTGTTCCCAGGCAGCCTTCCTTCATTGTCACGAGCAACCCCTTGGGTTTGTTGCCACTGTGCCCCACTTTTTCTTGTCCTTCCATCATGGCTGACTCTTCTGACTTCTTCTTTATCTCTTTATGGGGGGCAGCCTCCCCAGCCCATCTGGGGAGCTGGTTCTTCGTGAGATCCTCAACTAGAGCAGTCAGGGGCCTCTTTGTGTGCCTGGGTCACAATACTTTTAACAGTTGCATAATGGTGATCATGCCCCTTTGTTGTCTAAACCAAGAATAATGAATAAGGAGGGGGAGGAAGAGAAGTAAGCATCTTGAGAACTGCAGCTAACAAAACTAATCACATGGTGGAGGGCATAGTTAAATGGTGTTACTTTTTCTTCTCCTGGTCTCTGAATCTATGCTTTGGCTCTTTCTTCTTCTTAAATCTTGACATTCCCAAGGGTATCATGGAAAGTGTGTCCCATAGAGAATTTCCAGCCTCCATCCACATAGTCCTTGTCACCATAGCAGCTTCTGGGCAGGTCTTCTATGTTCCCAAAGCCGCTGTACAGCTGTGATGAGGAGCTAGAAATGCCACTTGTGGAAGGCGTTCCTCCCCATGGTTCCGCTCACCCACAGCTGATGCCCCTTCTGTAGTCCGGCAGCTCGGGTTAGAGATTCCTGCCTGAGAGCACCATAGAGCAGGATTTTAAAGCACCCAGGTCACCATTACCCACCTACAAACATTTGACTCCATTCCCTATGCATCTTGGAGCAAACGTCTTTTTTCTACTCGCAGCACTAGAAAAAGATGATTTTCCCCTGAAAGGCCATGTTGCTTATAGAAAAACTTCTCAGAAACATGAAAAAGTTACAAGAAAATTAAGTGACCATTAACTTGTTTTGGAAAATCAATCTCAAATGCTTTGGGGTAAAGTTTATGATGTGTTTTTTAAAAAACACATCACCAAAATTTTACAGGAAGTCATGCATAGCTTTCGTTCTCCCACTGGCTCCCAGTGTCTATGCTTCCTAGGGGGAACATCCCTTGAAATAACTTTGAAGTCTTTGACTACTTTACTAGATAAATCCACTGTGTATAAAATGGCATCTTTATGAGATAATGAATTAATCTCTAGGTTCCACTGGGGCCTGGAACTTTGAGCTTTGCTATGAATTACGGCACCTGCTGCAATTCTGTATCACACACGCAGGATGGAAACATTTTTTTCTGAACTGATTAACTGGGACTGAACTAACTGCCTGAAATATCTTCTTAAGGTTTTAAACCAATTATTTCTTAATATACCGAATATGAAATTATTTTTATGTTAGGTCATTTATACAAACTTAAATTGAAAATAAAAAACCAAACTTTGCCACTGAAGTTTGATAAAAGATGAACTTGGAAAGAAAAATTTTCAATATCAGACATTGGTAACCTACTGTCATTAAAATTTGCAAGTCAAAAAATCAGCTCCAAAGAAAAATATGGACAAATTATGACCTCTGTATAAAATGACACATAAGTTGTTAGATGATAGCTGATCTAATTCTGGATTAGCAAAGACACATTAATTTTGCTGTTTCACTCCATAAAGGAGGGTTGATCAGCACATCATCAAAAATAATAGGCTATGTTAACAGTGTGGGGAAAAAAAAAAAAGGAAAAGAATAGTAGTTTTAGACCAAAACAGAAGCAACAGAGAGAGCTTGCTTTATTTTGGCATCTATTTAGTTAATGAAACATATAGAATAAAAAAAAATTAATCATGTTTGAGAAAAATCAGATGATAATCTTTAGCCTGGGAAGTGTCTAAGATATTTTCAATAAGAGACACTATCTTCTACTTCACAAGATTTACAAGGTGCTTTCCTCTTCAGAATTATGGGGTTTGCTGTCTTCTGGGAGAGGAAGGAAAGCCCATTCAATGCCCCCAATATTTTTACTGCAGTATCTAATTTATAGCAGTAGGCCTGTGTGTGATTGCTGCCTACTATTTCATTTCGTAGGATTTCTCCAAACTCCTTTGAGGGTATGACCACAATCCATTATATTTTAGCCCCATCTTGAGACTTTTGCCCATAGGTATGGGGTTAGAGGACATTCATGCCCCCGAAAATGACTTTGCCAAGTCTTACCACTTGCAGCTTGAACAGCATCTTCTCATGGTTCCCTGTGTTCAGTCCCAGCTACCTAGTCAACCCTGTAGAGATGGATCATGTGTCCGCTGCTCCCCAACATGAAATCTCTCATCATTACTGAAACATGCCTCTCTTTTACCCCCAAGGAGCTGTTCCCAGAATGTTCTTCTCCATTTGTTCCATTGGCAAACTTCTACTCATGCTTCAACACCCAAGTAATGCCGGTTCCTCAGTGATGCCTTCCCCAGCCACCCCAGGCACACCTGCTTCTCTGGCCTGGCACTTCCTTTTGCTTGCCTGTATCCCAACACATATGCTGCCGTGCAGCCTGGCCCCACAGACTCCCTGTGAACCTGCATCACCCTGTGGCCCACTGCTCACAGCATCTGGCACACAGGGGGTGCTCTGTAAATGTTTGTCCTTCAAATGAGTGGTTGAAAAGAGACGGACGACCTATAGGTCTAAGTTTTTATAATATTAGAAAATATTTTTAAAATAATTAAAATATTTCCAACTATTTCCTTACCATAAATGTTGTGATATTTAAGGCAGTCCGAGTTTGAATGACAGCATTTACTGCTGTTTATATCATAACTCATATTGCGTGCTAAAATTTTAATTATTGTTAAGCAGTGAATTCAATTCTTTAGATGCATGCACCCTCCCCACCTGGAGTGTTTCTTTTGAGTTTCTGTGTAATCATTTCATGGATGGTACATTTTGTTGAGTGGTAATTCTGCCAGATCCTATTTCTACCTTGACTTGGTCACATGTGGGCATGTGACTATGTGCGGGTGTGTTAGTAGGTGGGGGCTGTGAAGGTGATGAGGGAAAATGGTGGGTGTAGACAAAATGTACATACAAAAGGCAAGGTGCTGGAAAACAGGGGAGCCTAGGGGCACATATTCCTTCCAGGTTGGCAAACCCACTCTGTACTCTCATAGCGACCTCTCCACCTCCTGCACCCCACCTGACACTACAGAGAGGGGTTTCTCATCCTTTACCCCTTTTTGTTTCTAGTGAGTTGATGTGAATACAAGGGTGTACACTAATTAGAAGGGCAGACTTGCTATATACAGAGCAATGATCATCTAGTCTGTGTCTAAGTCTCTTTGTCCAGTATTTATAATGAGATGCTCCGAACAGTACCTACAATTATTCTCCATTAAACGTGCTGTTGTTGATGACTCCTCTTGGTGACTGAACAGTCCAGGACAAACATGAACACTTGTGGGGTACAAATAATGGATTGCTTCTTTGACAGCAGATTGACATTCCTGGTGTCTCTATTACATGATCTGCTCCGATCCCATTCTGAGAGACAGAGACCGACCGGATTTATACCCAGTGCCTCACCCAGGATTGTGCTCATTAATATAGATTAAAACAAATGACATCTAGGAGCTCCTAGGTGGCTCAGTAGGTTCAGCGTCTGGCTCTTGGTTTCGACTTAGGTCATGATCTCATGGGTCATGGGATAGAGCCCCGCATTGGGCTCTGTTGGGCTCCGGGCTCAGTGGGAAGTCTGCTTGAAGATTCTCTCCCTCTGCCCCTCCCCCATTCATGCATTCTGTCTCTCTCTAAAATAAAACTTTAAAAACAAAAACAACATATAGAATGAGCATGTGTAACACTCTCGCTTCCTACATCTGCCCCTAAACAGTAGTTGTTTTCCTTCTTCTGTGACCTCTGGACTCCTTCCCATTTTTGCAAATGATCACATCCTTAACTCCTCTGTGACAGTTGTTTAACTGGGAAAATATTATTTCAAGTACTGGTGGGATTCGCTATGTTGGAATCACAGTGCTACCTATTCACATTAACTATTCTGTTTTCATCATTCAGAGGTCATTTTTAGAAAATAGAATGTAAAGCATTTTATTTCATATGCTTTAAAATCTAATCACCAATTACTTCAAATGACTTACATGTTCAACTCATGTTTCTAAGGAAAGCATGACTGCCTGCCTCTTCATTTGTTCTGTCATTGCTCATTAAACTATGCCATTTCCCTCCATTAGGAGGATTAAAAGGTGGAAAATCTCCAGGTGCCACTAGTTAGGAAACTATTCCTGGGGAATCAATAGCCTCATTTTTCTTTTGCTCCTTTCATTTAAAAAATACTTATCTGGTGAAAGAGAAACATTTCTCGCTGCTGGTGAATATATTTCCCAGGACTTCATTAAACCAAGTAATAGGATCAGTGTTTAAATGATTAAGTAGATACATAAGCTTTTACAAAAAAGAAAATCTAATTAAGATAGGGCTCACAGAAATCAAGACACTAATAATTAACCCAAATGACTACATAGGTCTATAAGAGGGTTATGCAAATGTGAGGCCGTATGAATATACACAAGCAATGATGCAATGTTTTGGTAGTTTTTGGGCTAGAAGTGTGCAGTGTGCCCTGCCTACTTGTATGTAATACAAGTATGTCATACATACTGGAATAAAACTACTTTTTTCCACTCATCTTTAACTTTTAATAAACTCTCTGTTCTGTTTCAGAAGCTAGAAAACAGGCTAACATTCCTAGAGCTTGCATTCCCGGTGACAGATTGTTTCAACCCAGCAAAAAAGTCCCGCTCACATTTGCCAATAAGCACGAGGCACACAGAGGACCAGTACGCAGCGCTGCATTATCGGTGGGCACTTTGGCATCTGCCCACAGCATTCTAAACTCTTTCCCATTCGTAACGTGCCTGAAAAACTACACATGGAGCAAAAAGTTTGATAAAAATATATTTAAAACAAGCAAGAAAAAATAGTTTCAGCCTTAAGGATAACTTTCATCATTCTTTTAACCAAGTAGAGTTAAATTATACGTAAAATGATTTCAAGTACCAACTTATAAAAGATGTGATAAATCAAAAAGCAAAGAACCAGAGAACTTTTTTTTTCAGAAAAATGTATTTGCAATTCAAATGTTCATATAAAAAGCATAAATTTTAAAAAGTTCATAGATGTGTGTTTTTAGAAGTGCTATGGTTTCCCCATTCATTGCAATTACATTCCAAAATGTGCAGGGTGGTCTACCCCACGCTGCCTTACACTTGGGTCACACAGAAGTCACTCTCATCACAACCTCCCCTGAGCTGTTATCTTCTGACAGATCTTCGTGGGGCCTCATCCGATTGAAAAGATGCAATAACACGTAGCCACACTGAAACCTCGGGGAAGTTAACTGCGTGGGGTGGACCAAGTTCCTGTTCCGCAGAGCTGTCAGTGGCAACCATAAAGTCCTGCTTGTGGAAGACTCTCCCCGGCTACTTTCTTCGATGTCTGTGGCTTTATCATAATTTAGTACATCCCAGTGTAAGTTAACAGCTCGCCAGCGCTTAAATACTCTGTAAACTGCAGCTCCTTCATGGACAATGAGACCTAAAATTCAAGGAAAAATAAAAAAAGGCCGGTCATAATCAAAAAAGTTAAGAATGTTATTTTGTATACAAGTAAGGGATTGAAAAAAAATAGTCAATTCTCTGTTACTCGTCATCGTCAAAAAACACGGTATCCTGACTTCTCAAATATTATGGCTAGTGGTAAGCTACTTTCCAGATTACACAGGAATAATCAATATCCAAAGAATAAGAATACACTAACATGCAGGAAGCAAAGTTCTCATGAATATAATTAACTTGCCCCATCACGGCTGAGAACATACCTTGGGCACTTACATTGCCTTAAGAGAATCATTAGGTTTATTGATTCTTTCATCATCTCTGAGTGCCCACCGTGGGCCACGCAATGTATTGGGGAATTTGGTCTCAACTGGTAACTTAGTTTAGGAAAGAGACAGATATTAAAATCATTACCATCTTCCCAGTTCCTAAAACAATGTCTGACACATAGGAGGTATGATACACCTTTTTCTTACTTTTACTCTCTTCAACAATCCAACAAAAATGTATTTAGCACCCACTTGAGAGTTTCATGTATATTACCTCATTGAGTTTTCATTATGAACACATCCAGCATTTTACAAACAAGGAAGGAGCTCAAGAGCAGACAACTAGTAGCGGGGGAGGAGGGTTTCAGACCCAGGCAGGCTGGCTCCAGAGTCCTTGTTCTTTGCTGCTATACAGTAAATTGAATGATTACACATTTCTGAGACAGACTCTCGGGAAAATAAACAAGGTAATGCAAGAACCTCAGGGACCATAAACTGGCAGTGTGTAACTAGGATACATGGCTCCATCTCTACCATCCAGCCCAGATCCCGCCACACCCTGCATTTTTCACACAGTTACATTTCAGCATGTGGTCCAAGAGCTTTTGAATTGGTGACTGCTCACAAAAAGAAATTCCTTGGGGGAGGCCCCCTTCATTTGAGAAGTGAGAAGAAACTCTTCTCCTTCAGGAGGCTGAAATTCCATTGAAAGTTGGTAGAGAGATCAATAAGAGTCTTTTTTTAGACGGAATATGGTTTCAGCTCAAGTCGTGATCTCAGGGTCGTGAGATTGAGCCCTGTGTCAGGCTCTGTGCTTGGGCGGGGTGGGGGGGATCTGCTTAAGATTCTCTCTTGCCCTCTCCCTATGCCCCTACCCCCCTTCTCTCTCTCTCTCTCAAATAAATAAATCTTTTAAAAAAATGTTTATTATGTAGTTGTTCATATTTGAGGGGGAAAATCCCAAACAATCTTAAAGTGCATTCTGAGAAGAATGGATAAACTGCATTATGTGGATCAATGATCACAGCAACACAACTGAAGGGAACAAAGTCACATGCACTAAGATGGATAAATCTTAAAAGAGCAGAAATCTCAAAGCCACATTAAAAAAAAAAAAAGAAAGTTTCAGAAAGAAATGATTGGGGTAAGTCATTATTAATTAAAAAGTCAATAGTGGATCTATGTAAAAAGTATAAAAACATGCATAAAAATAATAACCATTAAAGGCATGATAGTGGGGAGCAAAGAAAAGAAACAAGATCCAGGAGAGGCTTCAAATAGGCCATTGGACTGTATCTCTGATGTCACATTTTTTTATGCTGGGGCTGAAGATGTGGCTGTTCAATATATTCTGCATACTTTTTTGTGCCTGAATAATTCCTATGTTAAAAAATTACAGAGAATTAGGAAAATTTACCTAAGATGTATTGAGGCATAGCAACTCAGGTAGTGGAGACAAGTAGGGAGGTTACCACGTTGCATGTGGAGAGCAGAACGGAAACAGTAATGAGAATATAGAGGGACAAAGCAATACACTTGTCAGATTAAAAAAAAATTGACAGAAATAGAAATGCAAGAGGCATGAAGAATCAGTCTCATTTTTTTTTAAAGATTTATTTATTCATTTGAGAGAGCGAGAATGAGAGAGAGTACATGAGAGGGGGGAGGGTCAGAGGGAGAAGCAGACTCCCTGCCAAGCAGGGAGCCCGATGCGGGACTCGATCCCGGGACTCCAGGACCATGACCTGAGCCGAAGGCAGTTGCTCAACCAACTGAGCCACCCAGGCGCCCCCAAAAATTGACAGAAATAGAAATGCAAGAGGCAGGAAGAATGAGTCTCATATTTTTAAGGCTGCATGAAGGGGTGATTGAAAGGATGATAGTTACCTTCCCATAGGCACAATGAGTAAGGGTTTTGAACATGGTTTTGTTGGGAGGATTACTTCATTTTTTTGTCAGCTAAAACACTGGCAGGTAGGTGATGGAGATACCAGATTTTAGAAGTCACAACTACCTAATACCAGAATTTAAGTTTTATATCACTCCCTTCCCAGGGGATAAACTTCTGACACTTGTGACCTAAAAGCATTCCAAGGATGTGAACATAGGCCACTAAAACATGCATGTGGTCCAATAAATAAAAATAGATAATAATTGTTGAGAAGGAATGTAAACTTCTGTTAATCATAACAACTGCAAATAATTGTTTTGATCAACTTCATTTTCCTAAGGAATAATTGACACAACTGATCAGATATTTTTGGGAAATGGCCAAAAAAAGTAAAGACTACCAGATTTTAATTGATGATTCTATTATTAGCCTTCCGAAATCTCTGTGGGCCATGATTTAACTTTTCTGGCTCTATTTTTCCTATTAAAACACAATCAGAGTACCTAATCCATACGTTCAGCAAGATAGTATAAAGATAAATTGAAATTCATCAATTAGAAAGCACTCAAATTTCCTCGAGATGGTGGTTCTATAAGCACAGAACATTATTATTAATTAAAAAGTCAATAGTGAATCCATGTGGTGAGAAACATTCATTCACACTAATCACAAAACCATTACAGCTCACAACAGGTTCATTCTGGAGAAGTGCAGTGATGGGGGATGGCTTCACCCCAGGAAACCACTCATTTCACAGGATCCTATTCTTTTTTTTATCCATTTCCTTTAAGAGGCCAGAAATCAGATCATTTACTAGAGCTTAAGGTCACTTTCTGGGAATACATTCCTGGTAGCCCTTTTCTAAATATATAAATCTACCCAATGTGCACAAATAAATCCCACAGGTCTTTATAGTACATTTTGAACGGAATTTAGAGAGAGAGCTACTTGAAGTTTTCATAAAGACAGAGTCCTCTTGAATTTCCAGCTCCATGTGCTGCTTAATTGCATTTCAAGTTAAGAATGATGCTTAGATTTTGTTTTATTCCCCAGGAGCGTTCAGAATTACTCCTTGCCCTTTAGAAGCTTAAATTTTCCTGAAATAGGAGAATGCCACTCCACCCCAACGTTGTCCTCTGGAAGGTGTATTTTCCCCTTTCTTCTCTAAATCTTCTAGAATCGTAGCAAATGCCTTTTGTACTTGAGGTAATGAGAACATATGACTACACCCATCATTGAAATCCAAGAGTAAGGATTCATTTGACTTTAGCCCACATGCTGAAAATCCAACAATTAAAAATCATACTGCCATACTTTCTTACTGATGATCTTTTCTCCTCTTGTTTCACAACTGATAAGCTCACTTCCTCCAGTGGCTTCACTCTCTGAGTAATACCTCAAATTAAGCATTAAATGAGTTTGTCACCTTGACATTTCAGGGCATATAAGAACAGGCTTAGATTTATTCTGAGATTTATTTTTTTCATCTGAGTCACTAGACCTGAGAGGAAAAGCAATGATAATTTCTATAAAATGTAAATATTAAAGGATACTTTTAGGATACTCGCTACATTATTAATTGCATGGGTGTCAACAAGGTATGATTCATAGGAATTTGGGGTTTTGAGAGTTCAGTAAGTATGTGTGTATATGTATGTGTGGTTGGCTGCTTTTTATCATTTCCCTGCTTTTTATCATTTAACATTTAATTGGAGCATCCCCTTATTGATGTGCAAAGGAACATTTTTGTTAGGGAACAATCTTCTTAAAAAAGAGCAAGTTTAAATGTTTCTGGTTTCACTGAAATAAAAGCACAGTGTTCATGTATAGGCAAAATATATCCCAAATTTGTAAGTGATGTGTTGGTTGAAATTCTTATATGATCGCAGAAAAGGAATTAATTACCCAAAGAAATGATGGGGGAGATTATCAAGGTACAGATGCTCAAAAGTGTGTGCACACACACATGCCACTTGTCCATGTCTATTTCAATACAAACAAATGATGTGTTATAATGAACAGAGACCTGTAAAATTTATAGTCAAATACAAACAAATTTTGATATTAACAACCAAACTACTGATCAAATAATTTCATTTCTTGTGTTACCAGTCTCAGCTCTTGTTCAAATAGATTTGGTTGTTTTTCAAAACTTAAATTTTTATCAAGGTTCTATTTTGTGCCAAGCACTGCACTAAGTAGTTTATTTGCATGATTTTCACTTAATCTTGACAGAGACTCTACAAATAGATACCATGATTGAACAATTTCATGGTTGAGGAAATTGAGACATGGAGAGATTTAATAACTGTCCAACATCATGAAGATATAAGAATAAGACTACAGATTGGAGCTCAAATGTGTCTACTTATAAACCTTGAGTACTACAGTTGTATTCATGTTAAATTTTCAATGGTAAGGCAGTTTCTCCTAATCATAGAATTAAGACCAACTAAAAGAGTCCTTGCTATGGACTGAATGTTTGTCTCTCCAAAATTCATATGTTGAAGCCCTAATCCCTAACGTGATGGTGTTTGGAGGTGGGACCTTTGGGAGGGTAATTAGGGCTACTTTAAGTCATGAGGGGGAGGCTCTCATGATAGGATTAATGCCTTTATATAAAGTGGAAGAGACAGCAAGGAAAGGCCATGTGAGGACACATGAGAATGACAACCATCCACAAACCAAAATGAGAGACCCAACTAGACTGAACATGCTGGCACCCTGACCTTGGACTTCCCAGCCTCCAGAACTGTAAAAAATATATGTCCTTTGTTTAAGCCACCCAGTCTGTGGTATTTTGCTGTAAGGCTCGAACAGATGAAGACAGACCATGTAGATCTACATCACCCTCATTTAAAATACGAGTAAACTGAGCCCTGGAGACTGTGATTTGGGCAAAGTTAGATCATGAGCTGCCATTTTTAATATCTTTGTGTGTCACTGACACTATCATATCTCTAAGAGGCCCAGTGAAACAGCCCCTTCCTCCTCGCCCTACCCACAAGAAGAAAGTTGTTTAAGGCAACACTACAAGTGGTGAGAGCCTCATCCGGGGAGCTGCACCCACCCTGAGCTTTCCCAAGAAGCGCAAGGTCCACAAAGGAATAAAGACTGAAGCCCTGTGTGCTGTTCAATCAAAACAACCTTTGGGAGAGCTAAAGAACTTGCAACGCACAGCAGATATTTGGCTAGAAAAGGCTCTTGACTGTGAAAATGTACAAGATTTCAAGATTAAATTTCACCACTGTCCATTGTCAAGAGTTCTTTCTGTCTCTCTCCCTCTCTCCCCACCCCGCTCAGTGAAATTTACACACATTCTATAAAATACAACCGATGTCATTCAGAGAAGTCAATGTGCACCAGAAGCAGAACAGGGACTTTGGGTCCCATTTAATCCCACTTAAGAACAGTTTAGAGTCAATCTCATAAAGTGCACCCATTTTTGACTCCTTAATTTCTATTACTTGAAGACCAGAGCATGGTTGTTCAACGAGTATTAACTAAATAAGACTGTGGTCCAAGATACCCTTTGTAGTATGAGCTTTGCTAGAGTGTCATAATCTTCCTGGCGTATTTTCCCAACCTACCCCAAATTTAAATGCTCATGGACACTTAGATGTGACAGTAGAGGTAAACACTTTAAAAGTCACTCCCCCATGGGCCATCTGGGTGGCTGTTGGTTAAGCGTCTGCCTTCGGCTCAGGTCATGACCCTGGGATCAAGCCCCACATTGGGCTCCCTGCTGAGTGGGGAGCTGGCTTCTCCCTCTCCCTCCGCTTGTTCTCTCTTTTTTTCAAATAAACAAAATCTTTTAAAAAAAAAGTCACTACTCTATTGTTGAATCTTGTTAATATGAACCTTGAAGAAATAAACATGAGTGATTCCTTCTTTGTATACTGAATGCTCTTTGTTGAACTGAACTATATGTGGAGCTTAGAGAAAAAAAAATGCAAAAATATAAAACTTACAGAGATGAAAACTGAAAGACAATATAATATATACCGTCGCTGAAGTCACTAGACTCACAAGACAAAGCCATCATAAATTGATATCTCAAAAGCCAGGTCTCTGGGAACTACATGCCCTGATTATATACGGGGATTTTTGTGAAAATGTAACTTCCAGTGTTGCCCGTATCAGAACAAATAAGGTAAAGAAATATCCCACATAAAATGCACTTATGTCTATAAAAGATGAGTTGATTTTTCCATTGTTGAATATAAATTATATATATATACATATATATATATGTATTAATTCACAGATTTGAGAATGGCAGGCTAATCATGAGAGCATAAAGTTTAGGGGCTCAAACACTCAAACTATTGGTACGAAAATCTTCTGTGCAAGAAATGTAATAAGAGTAAGAATTATTCACGAACTTCCCACAGCACAGAAGCCCTTGCAACAAGAGGCTGGCTAATTTCCAAATACTGATGATCTGACCCACCCAGCCCCAAAGTAGAGTACATAACAGTACACATGAAGAAAAGATTATTACAAATAGTGAAGACCCTAAGTGACTGTTTCTCTGAGAGTACACAAAAGAAAATTCACAGTGTCTGTCTTATGACCCTGCCACTCTCTCCGTCCTCCCGTCTGCTCAGTGAAGTCCACAGTCATCAGCCTGGATGCAAAGAGCACACAGGTGCTGGATCTTCCATATTGATGACGTCACTGCCTGGCGACTGAACAAGATGGCAAAACCGAATTTTAATAAGGAGTATAATAGTTTACTAACTGGCAGGGAGGGAAGCACACTCTTTTCCAAAAAGTCCTGACATAGGTTGAATTTGCTTCTTGACCTACCATCCCTATTTCAGTTAATGACTGTTCCCCAAGTCAATTAAGCTAAAACCTTGGAATCACCTAGACTCCTCTATCCTCTTGCACTAAATTCTGCTAATTTTATCTTCTTAGCAAATCTGTGATAAACCCGTAAGACAGAGACTTCTCCGGAATGATCACTCTCCTATAGTTTCACAATGAACTATTATTAAACATGCTTCAAGATCCAGATTCTCTCATAATTTCTTCTCTGACCCACTCAAAATTAATCCCTCTCTCCTACCTTCTACCTCACCACAAGGAAATACCTGCACTATTTTCCTTATTACCTGTACTAGAATAATTTTTTTCTACGCCTGTGACCTCACTCAGCTGTGTGCCCCCAGAGGACAGGAGCCCTACTCCTACTTCAATGCTTGAAACACAGTAGAAACTCAATAAATCTTCACTAAATGAGAGGGAATGAGAAAGAGGAGAGTAGCCATCACTGGAATCTAAGGGATGACAAGGGTCTAGTCGTGACGGTGCCACAAACACAAAGATCTCAAGTATTGTTCTTTAAAATGGTAGAGTACGATCTTAAGATACCAAATGGAGACATTGAAACATGCGACAAGGACTCCAAGACTAGAGATGGAAGGGGTTTAGGAATCGGAACCTACGTTTCATACATACATGAGCATATGTGTGCGTACACACACACACACACACACACACGAACAGGCACAGGATAGAAGAGCTAAAATTCTTTACAAGGACTTATTTTCAGTCCCAGTAAACTGTAGTCGACTCCTCCATGGTCTTTTTGGCCTGGTCATCAAATATCTCCCTGCATCCAACAATCATGAATCCAGCTAGTCACAAAATGACTATGCTCAGGTCATAAAGCCTAAGAGGCTGATATGGATTCTTCTCTGCTATTTCCAGGCAAAACAGGGAGTATAAAAGAGATAGTCCATTCATCTGACTACTTGCTGTTCTAAGAAGCCAATCCATCAATCAATCATTTTAATGATTTCTTTTATTCCTTAGTAGATAGGAGACTTCTGATCTTTCAATTACTAGCCCTGCCTCTCAAATCTGCCTTTGGCATAGTCACAGAACATTCCTCAAAAGCTGTAGACCTTGTTACACGTTATAAAACACATGATACGTTAATTTTTTAAAGGATTAAGAGAATTCACCGGAGAGAAGAATTGTTATATCATCTAAGCTTCTGCCCAGAAGTGCCTGTGAGAAAAGCCACCTATGGATATGATTATTTCAATAAAAGAAATGAAGGAATAAGCCCAATGCCCTTAGAGATGACAAAGATATCCTAGAGCCCTCCTATAACTGAGAGCATGGATTAGAACTAGTTTAATTTCAGCTGAATACAACTTCAAGTCTGTCCTTCAATTCATGAGCAGATGAAACACCTTCAGCAAAAGGGTGATGTCATATCACACAGCGACTAACAGTGGACATAGTCACTGAATTTCAAAATTAGAAAATACTGGGTATGATTTCATCTAACCCCTTTGCTTTGGGGGATGAGGACTCTGAGGCCCAGAGAAGTGACATGGCTTGCCCAACGGTCCACAGTTAGTGCTAGAGCCCAGGATCAGAGTCAGACCTTTGATGCCTGGTCCAGTGTGCTTTATACTCTGCAAGAACTCAGACCTCAGGAGCCATCGTTGGCCAAAGTCAGCCCACACTAGTGTCTTCTTGGCCCAAGGGATATCTACCGTGAGCACAGTCTCTTCAGTAACACCCGAGGCTGGGATGGTAAGTTCTCCTCTGGTCTTCATCTTCAAGGGTACACTGCAGCATTGGGAAGGATTACAGTGACCCTCACAATTTATAGAAGTAACTCCGCAAACCCCAGTGAAACAGTATTGGGTTAAAATACCCTATCAACGTCCACTTTCTGTGTTAAAGTTTTTAGAACTGGGACTCTACTTTGGTGGGTTTCCATTTGTTTCCCACATTCCAGTATATGGACTAAAAACAGGCTTTTTTTCCTTTCCTAAGTAGGCTCCACCCCAACGTGGAGCTCAACGCGGGGCCCGAACTCACAATGCTGAGATCAAGAGTCAGATGCTGAACCGACTGAGCCACCCAGGTGCCGTGGACCAAAAAGAGTTCTTAGAAGAAGACTGTTATGGGCTTTTCCTAGTGGCAAGTAGAAACAAACACAATGTCTTTCTCCAATGGACAAACTGTCTACTGCAAACTCACAGAACACGATTTTATTAATCTCTAGAGTAAAGCATATATGTATTGGTTGTTCTATTTTTCAGGATGAGAATAACACTTAAAAAGATCTAACCTGAAACAACCAAAATCTGTTTATCTTTATGACTGCGATAGGCTATCTCATCTTTGTTGGCTTTGTTTTTCATTTCTCTTAAATCATACAAGCAGTGGGTAAAAATTCCAAATAGAAGTGACCACCTAAACATAAATAAAATTTCTAACTCTTTGATTTCATTCACACAACCTCAGTAAGATTTTTTTAATTGAAAATATTAATGGAATTTTTAACCTGAATATTAAAACGCTCAGACCTTAGCTTTCCTTAATATTCTAGTCTATGACCTAGCAACAAAATTCAAGGTTTAGATGTGATTCTTTACATAAATAATTCTTTTTTTTTCAAGATTTTATTTATTTATTTGACAGAGAGAGACACAGCAAGAGAGGGAACATAAGCAGGGGGAGTGGGAGAGGGAGAAGCAGGCTTCCCGCTGAGCAGAGAGCCCGATGTGGAGCTCCATCCCAGGACCCTGGGATCATGACCTGAGCCAAAGGCAGACGCTTAATGACTGAGCCACCCAGGCGCCCCTACATACATAATTCTTATTAGGAAATTGTGTCACTCAGATCAATGGAAAGAGATTGCTCTTGGGATGCTGAATTAAATCTTGCCCATTCTCTACTAATATTTCGGTATGTTCTGCATGGCTCTATTAATTTAGAATACATGAGTAAAGACTTCACAAAGTGGCTATATTACTTTGGGTTTGGGGGGAATTTTTTTTCTCCATTTCTGACCTAAATTCAGCTCCCCCATCCCTCCAAAAAGTATTTATTCCTGTTGTTATGCCTTAGGTGTTTGAGACGCCAACTGACGTGGTTTCACTTCATGAATAAACGTCTTGTAAATGAGCCATTCGAGCTCAGCATATAAGAAGGGGCATTTACTAAATAATAAATAGAATTAACTGAATCACATAAATATTCTGTCACAGGCTCTGGCGCGACAAGGTCTGGATTCCAATCTCGGGTCCCTCTTCCAATCTGTGAGACCCTGGGGGGACTACTTAATGGTGCCTCGTCTCCGAGATGAGAATAGCAACCTATACCCAGTAGAGTGTTGAGGATTAAATAGGAAATCTGAGGAAAATCGCTTCGCATAATACCTGGATTAGAAAACATAATCTGAGATATTATTGCAGTATGGTCTTTAAAACCTTACTTCTACATATCTGGAATAAGATACGAGCTCCATTTCTGTGCTCATCTCTGTGCTTCCTGAGTTTGTCTGCGGCTCCCCTTCAGCACCCCCACAGTCCCCAAGCCTCTGTGCTGGGCACTGACGCATCATCAGAAGAGTGATCATGTTCACATTCTCTTCGGTAAATAAAGTTCTGGGCTGCAAAATAGTCTGAAGCCAGGAGATCCCCAGAGAGGCAGGTGTTGGTTCTGAAGAACAATGTCCAGGATTTTAGGTTAAGGGGCTGCCTCTTCATGTCACGGTTCCCTCTGCCACACAATCGACTCTGATCTCTCCTCCCAGGAAGACTTCCCGCTCCGAGCCGGTGGCCTCAGTACTCACCCATCTCCGACTGGCCTAGGGACACACTCAGATCTCTCAAAGGCTGCTCAGCTGTGCGTGAGCCTCGCGTATTTAAATTCCCACAACTAGGAATTCCCGCATGTGTGATCCCATGAGCATACGGTGCGGCCATAAGAGATAGCCATCCTGGCCCCTCCGCCACTCTCAACCATCACCCATGATCTGCCCCCTGGTTCCTGGCTCCCCTCAGCCCTCTCGACACACACAACTTCATGTTTCGGGCCAGTGTGGATGACCCGACCATGACCTGAGGTGCATGACCCTTGCCCTCTGCTGTCCCTCCTTCACTCCAGTCTGGGCCCTTCCCTTCCAGAAACCATTCCAGCTGCAAGCTTCAAAACTCTCCCACCTGGTGTGGACAATCACCGCCTCCTGGGCTTCTTATCCACTTTCTTAGTCTCAACGCACCCTCCTCCACCTGCTGAAGGCCGAGCCCCTGGACCGCACATTCCTTCCCAGTCGGCCACTTCTTTCTGGCTCTGGTTCCTTCCTCAGCAGCGAGAAAGCACCCCCCACCCTGTAATCACTCTCCCAGCCCTGGAGGAGAAATTCAAGGCTGACAGTGCTGCTCAGGCTCCCTGCACCTCTGCATCACAAACCCCATTTCAGCCCAGCCTCAAAGTTCCCCTGTCTCCACCTTGCTCCTCATCCCTAGTGCGTCAAAAATAGGGAGCGAGGGGGCCTTGCGGATCGGGCCACCCTCATTCCAGCCTCCAGGGGGCGCTCTATCATGCCCAGTGCAGGGCCCAAAGCCCTCGGCAGCTGATCTTCATTTTTAATGCTCCCCATCAGACTCTTCCCCACACGGTGCCTTGAGCATACCACCAGTTTGACTGAGAAACGGGAGGTCTTTTGCCAGGAGGCCCTTCAGCTTGTTCTCCGGGAGCAGCACAGGCAGCTGTGCCCACTGGGCCTGCTCTCCACCTGCCTGCCCTTCTCGGGCACCATGCCCCTCCTGGGCAAGGCCAACCCCTCCCCTGCGTGCTGGGTGCTAGCTCTGCATTCAGACAGGCATCAAACTGTCCATTCTTCGGTCTTTTCTCTGGTTTCTTCTGGATCCTTCTTCTCAGCATTTGTCCCTGCCTGACTCTACCATTAAAACAAACAAACAGATGGGGTGCCTGGATGGCTCAGTCAGTTAAGCATCTGCCTTCAGCTCAGGTCATGATCCCAGGGTCCTGGGATCGAGCCCCGCATTGGGCTCCCTGCTCGGCGGGAAGCCTGCTTCTCCCTCTCCCTCTGCTCCTGCTTGTGTTCCCTCTCTCACTGTCTCTCTCTCTGTGTCAAATAAATAAAATCTTAAAACAAAACAAAAACAAAAACAAAACCCCAGGAACTTTTCTCAATTCCACACCCAACTCTAGGTTCTGCCCTCATTTAACTTGTTCAGCCAAGATTTGTTCAACCTACATTCTTTTTTTTTTTTTAAAGATTTTATTTATTTATTTGATAGAGACACAGCGAGAGAGGCAACACAAGCAGGGGGAGTGGGAGAGGGAGAAGCAGGCTTCCCACTGATCAGGGAGCCCGATGCGGAACTCGATCCCAGGACCCTGAGATCATGACCTGAGCCGAAGGCAGACGCCCAACGACTGAGCCACCCAGGCGCCCCTGTTTAACCTACATTCTGAGCCCCCTTCTGCCTGTCCCAGCCATTCTCAGCCTTGTGTTTATGCAATCAACACCCATACTGCTAAAACCAGTGAGTGCACTTTGGCTTAATTCACCTACTCTTGAGCCGGCATCTGGCACTACTGACCATGTGTTCCTCCTCCCCGAAGTTCCTTCCTTCCTCCTCACCTAGACTGACCCACTTTTTTCTCCCCTGGTCATGCTCCTCTGCCTGCTCTTTGTGTCTCTGTGTTCCTCAAACTGCTGTTCATCTCGCCCAGATCACTTTCCCCTGTAGACCGCGGCTTCAACTACCAGATGTCAATCTCCAACTCAAATTCCTATCCTGAGCTCCAGACCCCTATATCCAGCCACTTCCTGGCCATTTCCACTTGATTCCTCAGAAATTCTGCAAAAAGAAAATGTTCAAACAGAACGTATCATCTTTTCCTCCCATCTGCCAATCAGCCTCTTTGAATCACACCTGATGGCCCCTTTCCTTTACCCCCCACTTCTGCCCTACCTCTATTGATTCGATCACCGTTATCTTGTGATCAACCTTTTTTAATTCCAGCAGCTGCCTATCTACCTTAATGTAGGGCCTAATCCTTTGCCTGGATTATTATCTTCTTGCCTTCCCAGCATGCCCTCCGCGCCGCACCCCCCACCCCCTTCAACCTCTCCTAGCTATCATTGCTCTTTCTTCAACATCACGCTGACCAGTCACATGCAGCAGACCACCCTCCAGGGGTTCCCTGAGCTTTCAGGGTTGGGTCCCACACCCATGTCCCACCTACAAGATCCCTGTAGACAGTCAGACCTTATTTCCTCTGCTACTCCCCAGCAAGCATCTTTTGCTCTTGTCACACCAAATTCCCTATGAGTCCTCAAAAATACACATTTTCATGTGTTGACAGGTTCAGGCAGCTGCCTCTCTCTGGCCCCTTCCATGCTCTTCTTAAAGTTTAGCTCAAGATTTCTGCTCCCCCCCCGCCCCATAGATGGTGCTGCCACTAAGGATGGTTAACCAACCTTCTCCCACCAGCTCTCACAGGTGTTTGTCTCCTGACACCTTCCATTTTCCATTTTAATCGTTTCTTTCCCTGTCTCTCGCCAGCAGCTGGAGAGCAGAGAACATGCTATATTCCAGGCTCCACAAACCTTTTCTGGGAAGGACCAGACAGTAAATATTTTAGGCTATGTGAACATTATGGTCTCTCAATGACGAGATTGTAACGCCTCATCGACAGCACATAAATGAATGGATAGGTCTGTATTCCAATAAAACATTGTTTATGGGCCCTGAAATTTATATTTGATGTAATTTTCATATGTCACAAAATAACATTCTTCTCTCAATATTTTTAAAAATATTTCAAAATGTAACAACTATTCTCAGATCATGGGCTGTTCAGAAACAGGCAGTGTTGGGCGCCTGGGTGGCTCAGTCGTTAAGCATCTGCCTTCGGCTCAGGTCATGATCCCAGGGTCCTGAGATGGAGCCCCACATCGGGCTCCCTGCTTGACGGGAAGCCTGCTTCTCCCTCTCCCACTCCCCCTGCTTGTGTTCCCTCTCTCGCTGTGTCTCTCTCTGTCAAATAAATAAATAAAATCTAAAAAAAGAGAAACAGGCAGTGTTTTATTCTGTTCTAGTAAAACCTCTACCCTGCACTCCAGACTTACAAATACACCGTCAACACTCAGCAAATGTTGGCTTCATAGATGACTGGTGCCCCTTCGGCTCAACTGGTCCCTGCTAGGAGAGATGACTGAAAGGGTCACCTTTTCTCTGGAGGAAACAGAAGTCAACAGCACGAGCATGTTTGGTCTGATGCTCTGTTAACCTCTGTCAACGTTTCTCCAAAAGAGCTTGAACTTCCCAAGGTCAAAGGAGAGGAAGGCAATGGGTTGTGTTTTCTCCCACATGAGGAGGTCTAAAGAGTTCATTTGCTTTGAGAGTCCATTTTAGACACTGCACTGAAGGGCAAGTAGCAAAAACAAGTCCTTCTCTTCTATTTCCTGGGTTTTAAAGGCAGCAATATCCCTGATAACCAACCAGGATAATAATCTTTAGAGAAATTGGTAAACATCAGTGTGGTTAAGGCATAGAAAAGCCTCTACTTTGTACCTCCAGAGTAAAGTGATAACAATGGAGTACTTCTCAAAGTATATAAAAGATGAAGATTTGTTTTTCCTCTGACAGTTCTGAATTACAAAGCGCCTCTCTGCCCCTCCCTCGGAGGGGCCTGACCGCGATGTGCTCAGAAGTGAGAAACGTAAAGATCAGAGGATGGACTCCTGCTTCGGACTCTTTCTAAGGGAAGTTGTGGCATTTCCTGGGGCATGATGCGGGCTGAGACACGCTGAAGTCAGGAAGGAATGATCGATGCTTGCAAAGGAATCCTACTCGGTTTAAGAAATGATTCCAAACAGGCTAGCAGAGCACGCAAGTCTGGTAGCAGTCATGGCCACAGCGGTACCAGACCCCGCGGAGTGGCCGCCCTCCCAAGCCAGCCCTCGGCCTGGGAGGAAGTTTGAAGGGAAACCCAGAAGGGCTCTGGGCAAGGCTAGAAGGAGGCTTTTGTCCTCCCTGCATTAGCGGCGAGACCAAGTTCTCCACAGTAGCCAAACTGTGGCACTGGAGGGATACAGATGCCCCGTCAAATTACTGCTCGGGAAACGGAAGCATTTCTCTTGGAGCAGAGGGGGCTGATTGTCTTTTTTACGTCCGGAGGGAAAACCGTGATATGAAGATTCAAAAAGGAAGTACTGGACTAGTCAACTCTCCAGCTATCCTGCCAACCAGTGTGTAACTTGAGCTGCCTTTTCCACATGCCCTATGATTCACGCCGATGCATCATATCAGTGCCTCCTAGGACACTGGGCAGCCACCAGCAAAGCCTCCTCCTACAATCCACCTTCTGGGGCAGCCCGAAGTGCCACCCACACAATGCTTTCGGTAGCTCAGATCCCAGACTTGGCGGGGGGGTGACTTAGGTGGGAGAGGGTGCAGGCCTGTGAAAGGCTGGATCTGGGCTCCCAGTGTTCTGTGATTTACAAAAATCTACATATATTTGGAGTCTTACCATCAACCTTGCTGACAATTTTGAGTGGGGTGGGGCTGCCCTGCTCGTGGGGCCCTGAGAAGAGGTGGGGGGTGGTATTGGCAGCTGGCATCTGTCCTCCCCACTTCCCGCAGAGGAGGCCCACCCAGATCACACTGGATTCTAAGGTCGTGGCTCTCCCACTCCACCAGGCATCCTCAACCCCTCTGTGCAGGACAGCGTCTACACGGGCCCTGAAGAACGTGGGGAACAGGACTGTTCTCTTGGTAATTGTACATTTTTCGCTCGGAACTTTTTGATAGATTTTATATCTATCCATAAATATTTTGTCTCTCTACAATGACCCAAAGGCTGCCCATTTTATGAACTTCGCCTAAATTTCTCTTTCAAACACACTCATCTGTATGGTTGATGGCCCTGCCTGATGACGCGAGAACCAAAGGCTCTCCTGTGGTCTCCAGCAAGCTCATTTTCTTTCTGCTCTAAATTATGGCACATTCCAACTTCCAATGCTAATTTCTTTCAAACTCCTTAAGTAAATATGCTGTTTTTCACTGAAAATACTTCAGGAAATATTGTCAACTTCTGAATCATGCTGAGAAGTGCCAGAGAGCATGGAAAATTTTAAACAAGAGATAGTCCAAAAGTCATTTTATATTTTGCTTGGAATGCATTAGAATTCTTTTTCCTGAGTTGATTTACTTTCTTAATCATGCTTTGCTTATGCTAATTGGTTTATATTTGTTGAAAGCGAGCCACAGGAAGGAAGACAACCTAAAAGCATCATTTTAGGAAGAAACAACCTGGGCATGAAATAGACCACTGGCCATCTGCAGTGAGAAGAACTCATCTGTGGTCACCGAGAGTTGGATTATCCTGAAATTCTTGGTCAAAATTCTTCACTTTTCCTCATATAATATCATACAATTAGAAAAGGTACATTTTAAGTTTCGTGTCAGTAAAAGGTTCAATCATGTGTAACTTTTAGCTGCTCTGCCTGGTGGGGTAAAAAAAAGCACAGTGAAGCAGTACCGAAAGTAAGAGAGAAACATGACCTTGGCTTTTTAACATGTAAACATACGTCTAATATAATCAAAGACCATAGGAATATTTGGTATTTATTTTTTGAAGTTCTATAATGAAATGTGAATATATTACCAATGGGTAACTCTACCTAGTTTATTTGAGTGTGCCCAAAAACCTTGAGCTAGACAGATCACCAACTATGAAAAACAGATTTTTCAAAACTAATAGCTATAAGAATTCACATGAATTTTTAAAAATTAATTAGATTTAGACTAGAGGAAAATAAAACCTGACATTGGGGAGTATGAAATTTCTGCAGAAGGAGCATTTTTTTTTTCAGTATTGACTGTAATTGGTACATTAAGAAGTTATTTTGATCTGATCTTCATTCAAGTATATATCAGGTTATTTTTTAAAACTCCCTAATCTCTGCAGTTTTCAAAAGCAGGACAACATAAACCATCATAATATACTTTATTTCGTTATTTCAAAGGAGCCCTGAGAGGGATTTTTGGTTTCTGGTGGGTCCGTGTGCGCGTCAACTCTACCCCGTGTGTTTGTGTTTTAACCTGGGAAAAAGAGTAATAGGGAGAACGGGCAATAATAGCCTCAGTACTTTAGCCACAGACCCAAATGACAGAGGAAGGCAATTTTCCTAAAAGCAATTTCTGGGAGCACTTTCTACATGAAAAAAGAGAGAAGTGAAACTCCTTGAGTGTTTAATGGTATCATAGATGGGAGAAACTGGTCCTGAGTTCCTTACATGTGCAGGGGATTGCGGGGTGTCCGAGAGACAGGGATCTCTGACCTTGGCCCTGTCTTCTGACTTCATGTTCAGGAAGAAGAGGCGGAGTATTTACAGGGCAGAGCTAGTCTGGGCCCCTGCCTACCACATCCCAATAGATGCCAGGCAAGACGAGCTGCATTGAGAGCAGGGCTCAGTGTGGATGTTCTTATTTTCTTAGGCAAAATTACCCCGCAAACCTAAATAGTTAGACTTTAAGGAAAGCACTCTAATGGTGTTAAATATAGCTCAAACTACCAATGAAAAGGTCAAAAAACGGATATCCATTTTTGTCAAGGTGTGGGAGAACGGGAATTGTCATCTGTTTGGGGGGAGGGCAAATTGGCAAAGCCTTTTAGAGAGCAAAAATGGGGCATGTACTTAATTACTCAGCCCAGACTTTTCACTTCTTGGAATCTTGCCTACGGAAATACTCATTGGCAACATTGTTTCTAATGGAAAAGACTGGTAACAACCTGAATATCCATCAGTAGAAGAAAAGTAAATGGTTGTACATCCATTCTAACAGGGAAAGATCGCTAGGTCATGTTGTTGAATGAAAATGACTTTTTTTCAACAATGAATAGTATGATCCCGCTTATATTAAAATACCTACGTGTCTGTATGCCCATATGCATGTTAAACCCAATGAAAAAGATCTGGCAGATACACACCAAAATGTTGGGGTGGGGGAGACCAGTCCACAAAGAGAATGACATAACAGAACAGGCAGTATGAGTGAAGTGGTCTTCTTTTAAACTTTATATATTCATAAAATGGGCTTATTTCAATATGTATATGTTTATACTATGTGGACAATTAAGAAAAAATTTTTTAAAAGAACAAAAGTGATCTAAGTTTTTAAATTTTATAAGCATATCTGGTCCCTCTCCTTGGTATATCAGGGAAGATCAAAACATTTTCCAGATATGGAGTTGGCACTAATTTATAGTGTTAGTGAGATTAGACATAAGCAATGCTGTCCCTATTTCAGGAATCCCACTAAAGTAACGGGGTTTCAGTCTTATTTTGTTGCTTCAAACAAGAAACAGAACGCACCTCATCAGGTTCAACCGGACGCTGAAATGACTTGGTAACTTTTTAGAAGCAAGTTAATCAAATGACTCCCTGTCCTCATGGCTGACTCTCAGTCATTTCAGTCATTACTAAATGTATTCCTCTGATGGAATAAGCTTCCTCTGAACCACACAACCAATGAAAGGAATAGCCTTCTATTTTCTCAGTGTGCGAAGTACAGAGTTAAGAACCAAATCCCGAGCCCACAGCCTTCCGCCATGCATTTGCTCTTCATCTCCGGGTTTGCTAATCTTCCTTTGTCCACTGTGCAAATCTCAGGAGGGAGCCAACACCAGCTTGCTTTGGTTATTCTCCCTAAATTACTGCCCTGGACTAACACAGCTCAGTGATTTAAATCCTTTATATTAGTTTCCCTGGTACACAATCATAGTTGGAATGCCAACTGTTTAAATATTTATTTATTTATTTATTTATTTATTTTTAAAGATTTTTATTTATTTATTTGTCAGAGAGAGAGAGAGAGAGCACAAGCAGGGGGAGCAGCAGAGGGAGAGGGAGAAGCAGGCTCCTCACTGAGCAAGGAGCCAGATGTGGGACTCGATCCCAGGACTCTGGGATCATGACCTGAGCCGAAGGCAGACGCTTAACGACTGAGCCACCCAGGCGTCCCTGTTTAAATATTTAAAAGAGCTCCCCAAGTATAATATAAAGTTATCTCTTTGTACTTCGAGTCCCTTAAGACACGTCTCCCTTTCATGGCTCTCTGTCTACCTCTCGGCCACCACCCGCACACCTTTAATACCCTTCTCTTAATCCTCTTCAGTTCATTCTTACTTTCTTCATCTGTCTTGGCACAGAGCTTCTTTGTTATTTAGGAAATGCCACCTGTTTATACAGGTCAGGGGAACTGTGCTAATCAAACCCTTACACATTTAATTTGAATCATCATCCAGGATCTGTGCTGTCCAATACGATAGCCGCTATTTATTTAAATTTAAGTTAATTTAAAGAAAATTAATTTTAAAATTCAGTTTCTCTTTCTCACGAACCACACTCAAGTGCTCGATAGCCAACTGTAGCCAGTGGCTTGTGTCTGTGGCACTGGGTACCAGATGGACATCTTTATCATTGCAGTAACTTCTCCTGGACAGCCAGATCCAGACATCTCAACTCTAAAAATACCTCGACCCCTGGGAGAATTCAAAACTTGAATGGCAAGAAAAAACTGAATCTTGGGAAAGCAGAAAGGGTATTAATTAATAATAATGAATAAAAGCAAAAGACAAATTCACTATGTGTAGAAATGAGTAAACAGATTTCCCCAAGTAAATACATTTTCTACAAATCTTTACATTTTCTCTTTAACAATCCAGCGATAATCTCTTCCTAAGCATTACAACCACTGGCTGGATTATAACTTTTTTTTTTTCATTCAGGAATAAGCTTCTGTGGATTTTCAGAATTATTTTTTAAACAGAACATTTATGAAGCTCTCAGTCTGCTCCTTCTCATTTAGGTATAAACAAGTTTGAAGAGCTTGAGCAAACAGGAATGTGGGAATGTTTCCAAGTACTTTAAGGCCCTCTGAATGGGAAGCCAATTTTACATCCTCCAACAGTGACAAGGGGGCCACCTCCCCACTTGCTAAGCATCTACTCATCTGTCAGTTTGCTTGGTTATCACTTCCCCTTGAAATCTGCCTGGAACCACCCCCACCTTGCAAGCAACACCCCAGCATTCATGTCTCCCCACTTTATCCAACTACCACCTCCTATGCATCCTTCCAGAACCGTGTACACCCCACCGTCTTCTCATTACCTACTGACACACCTGTCCTCCTCTGTGGCTGGGAGCTCCTCATGGCCAGGGAAGTGACTGACCCTAACTTGTATTCCCAGCACCTAGCACTGTGTCTGACACAAAGAAAGTTCTCAATAAATATTTACTAATCTGAGCTGAGCAAACTGGACCCAAAGTTATAAACATGCTTTCCACCCTAACTCAGACTCTTTTTTTTTTTTTCCACCCTAACTCAGACTATTGGGATGTGGTAGGCAGGGGCCCAGACTAACTCAGACTCGTAAGTCCTGCAGTGAGAGGTATTTGAGGTATAATCAATGTAACCTACTTTGTTACTGTCTACATTTAATTTAACAGACATTTGAATTCAATTGAAATGTCAGCAGAAGCTATTACTGGCTATGATCCAGTTGGCTATTGATAGCCTACATGTATTTGCTAACTTGACTATAGTAGTTTCTCAACTTCTTGAGAAAAAAATAAGATTTTCTCTGGGCCCAAATAGACCATTTAATGTGATTACCAAGTCACAGGAACAATGCTGTTCAATCTGAATTCTTAACATTTTTCAAAATACAAATAAATCCTTAAATGATGAAATATGGATTTAATAAGTCAAAATGTAATGAGAGGTACTGTCAATATTTAAAACTTCAATAAAAATTCACTCTCCAAAGTGTAAGCCAGCAAAATATCAATTGGCTTTTGTTCTTACAAAACTTAACTTTATAAAATGGGCAAATACCCAAATTTCAAAAGGGAAGCCCAAATATGTCATACTCTGCCAAAAAATCATTAGCTCATATGCATGTGCTTTTAAAACCAAAATTTAATAATTTTGATTAAAAGACTGGCATTAGCAATCAAAATTTAAGACCTAGTAACTCAGCACTAAATGCAAGCTGTGAAAACCAGGAAAGTGAGTTCCTAAACAGAATGTGTGTGTTTGTGTGTATATATATATATTCCTCTCTAGTGCTGTAATGATATCAAAGTCAAATGGACTCTTTCCCTCCAGGCTGAACTGGAAGCCTAATGGTTCCATTGTTTTTTCATCTCTCCTTTTCATATCAAAGAAATACCACATTTTTATAACATTGATGTTGAAGGACTGAATAAATACGATCTATCTCTGAACTTACTGAGGAATTTGTAGAACAATTTTGTGACTCTCCTTTATTTAGAGCAATACCCTGGAAATTATATTTGTATAGAGACTTAGCATTTCCAAATGCTTACAAGTGTATTATCACATTCAATCAAATTGTTTATATACCTGATTAGCGCAATTATTCAGGCAACATCTGCTCAGTTTACATATTACTCATGACATCCCCCCCCCCACCCCATGTCTTTTTCCTTCCTGGCCTGAAATGTGATCATTTTCTTTCCTATTAGTCTTGTACTAGCGGCAAGGGAGGAAGGAAAGGAGAGGAAATTCAGGCTAATCCTATTTTAAAATTTATAGAGTTCTTTTAGAAAAAAGTCACTGAGAATATTAAAACTTCTAGTTAAATTAAGGGTCTGGTGAGTAGAGGCATGAATTTAAATGATTTAAACTATTTTAATATTTGTGACTTATTCAAATACCTTTCATTTATAACTTCCAATTAATAACATAATTGTTTATAATCATTATTTCCTTTATTTAGGCTTGTGTGCTAGGGATTATTATTTCTGTCTTCATGGGTGAGGAAAGAGGACACGGAAAAACAGCACTGATCTGTCCCAGCAGGGGCCCAGATTGGAAACCAAGTCAGGGGATCCCAAATTGTACCATTCCCTGAAACCAGTGTTTCCCAAGCTTTAGCACGTGTGAGAATCTCAGTGGGCTTGTGATGCGCAGATGGTGGGGGGTGGGGGGTGGGGGGGTGTCCGAACCCTGAAATTTCTGATTTGGCAGATGGGGTGGGGCCTGAGAATGTGCATCTCTTAAAAAGCAGCAGTGGGGCCACACTTTGAGAACCAACTGCTATAAACCATGGCTGCCTCTCTCAGCTCTTTACAGCCCACTAAGCTGCAATGCACATCAGAGCAGAGAAAGTCTCCTCGAGACCCTTTGGGCCTCTACGTCCCTGCCCCCCACGGCCAACCAGACGCCATCACAGTGCCAGTGACGGGCACCTCACACACCCCACATCAGTGCTGCATGAGTGGGCTTCCGTTTTCTCATAGTCCGGGGGAAACAGCAGATTGGCCAAGAGAAACGTGTAAGTAACCTTTTCTGGTAGGATCTGTTTAAGCTAAAAGGTTTGATCCTTTATCTCGTCTAAGCCACTGAATTTATTAATCAAAACAAAGAAGCCCAAGACAGAAAGGAAAACTGACCCCTGGTCCCCACCCCTTCAAGGAGCATTTATGCCCTCGAGGAATCTGAGTCACATCGCCGCGAGCGAGGTAAGCCTTCCAGGAGTCTGTGGGTCCTCTCCCCAAATGCACAGACCACCACCACCGGCACTGTCAACGCTTCCCCGGCTTGCTGAAGAGGGGCTGATTTGCTCTCATTCCGTAGAAATGAATGACTGCCCTGATTTTGCCCACCCCCAATCATTTCCACCATCCCTCCTTCCTTTCTGTTGCAAAATAAGGCACCTTACATGGACATTATCCTGTTCATTTTTTCGGACTCCTTGGGAAGAGAGATGCTATGCATTTTTTGAGGGAAGTGGCCAGATTGTGACACCCCAGATAGGTAAGTAGTTGGAGAACCAAGATCACGTGAACCACAACATTCTATACGAGATCCCACTGATGAAAATATAATAGCTGCAAGAAATGGATTACTGACAGTTAATGTGTAACGTCATGGTCTTACCTATGCACACTAGATCCATAAAACCATACATTCCATAGCAGATTTGAAAAAGGATGTCCTTCCTCTGCCACACTGCATAGGGGCTGAAGGCTGACCAAAGGAGCCAGGTCACACTCGCTATTAAGAACAGGGATCCTAGGATTACAGCAATCATCTGAACTTTCTCAACCAGTGTTATAGAAATGCTTTGCCACTAAAAGAAAAACAGAGGCATGTGAGAAAAAGGTGCTGCGTTTAACTTGAAAAGAAAAAAAAAACCACATTTTCAGCCCCATGTTTCTCTCCATCATGTTAGACCCTTTTCAATCTGATCAGCCCCCACATGACTTTTTCCATTTCATCCAGGATATAAAAAAATTGACAAGCAGATAAAGATTAATGAGTTGCCTTAGCTTCATTATTTTCCATAATTCACCATTCTGCAAATTTAATCTAGTTTTATTCCAGATAACAGTACTGGGAGTGAATGGCTGAAGAATATTTAGTACCTGGGATCACGTTATTATCTTTCACACATGCATGAAATTAAATACACTTTGAAGATATGTGTTGAAGACTCCTCTACTTGGAAACTTATTTTGCTCTTTAACGCATTTGGCTACTGCAAAAAAGGGAACTGTTTCTTGTTTTTGCAAAAAAAAAAAAAAAAAAATGTAAGCAACAAATAAATAAGTTATGTAAGAACATCAGTTAAAAAGTCGTTAAAGTAACACACTAGAATTTTAAGGGAACTATTAAGATTGTACATTACCTGTTATTGGTACATTTCATATACTCAGATATCACTGAACTTTAATTATCTAACAGGTAATCTGTGAAGCCATTTTTGTCAAGATTTAGAATTTGTAAACAGAGTACCTTTGAAATTCACAAACTGTGTAAATACCACACTGTTCAATGGGGGGAATAATTTGGTATCCTAAGTATCGGTATTTGGGAGGATTTTACAGTACAAATGATCAAAAGTCTTTCAAGTGTGTTATCAACTTGAAAGAATTAATTAGTCATGTTCTCCCTTTTGCATAATTGAGACAGAAACAAAACTAGAATTGCTATTACGGTTTGTCAGTAAACAATGAAACTCAAAACAACCTGCACAGTTTCATTCTGTGTGAAAGAGCTCTGTAAAAACAAGTGAGCTTGAAAAATCAGTATCCACTGGGTGAATCTGGTATTTCCTTAAACTCTTTACTTACCTTTAAGTCTGAATATGTGCATCCCAAATGGCAAGTCTATCACCACCCTTCCCTCTCTCCCTCACTGCTTCTGTCTCTCATCATAAATAATTTACTTATCATATTTAAATATGCCCTTTATCCTGCATATTCATGGATATTGTTAAATTCTACATTTGTTAAGGATTAAATATCAAAATGCATTTGAAATATTTAATTCTCTAAAGTCATTTATTTTTCCTTTAAAAACTTCAGAACCAAATGATAGTTTGGCAGAATTCTATAAGAAGGGTATTTCTAACAATTTTAATATGCAGATTCACTTGCTGAAAAATGGCTTTTGCTTTTATAATTCTGGATGAATAATAATTAAATTTGTCAATATATCTTATCATTACAACTGAATCAATTTATTTCAATTATGTATTTGAAGTTTTTTTTTTTTACTAGTTTCCTGACATAATCTTAAACACATTAATTTCGAACTGCCTGGCAATGGAATTTAAAGCCATTTTAAATTTGGTGTCACCGAACAAGTATAAAGTGTCACTATTTCTTGGTTTTTAGTCTCAGGGTTCATTGAAATCTGCATTAAATACAACAACATGGTAAGCAACACAGAAAACTACTTCCAGCTAACATCCATCCCAGATGGATGCTATCATGTCTATATGCATTGTTACTCTTTATCAATTTATTAATTACATCAGATAGATGAAAACAAAGCATACTTCTAAACTTATGGGGCAAAGGTACACAAGTTATTATGTGTGTGAGAGAGAGAGATTTTCACATGGTGAGCCATCTGTTTCAAAATACATAAGCCTGAATCATAAGAGTCTTGGGTAAGCAGCAGTGAGTTAGGAGGATTTATCAAGAATGGTACGGGGCGTCTGGGTGGCTCAGTTGGTTAAGCATCTGCCTCAGGCTCAGGTCATGAACTCAGGGTCCTGGAACTGAGCCCCGTGTTGGGCTCTCTGCTCAGCATGGGTCCGTTTCTCTCTTGTGCTCTCTCTCAAGTAAATAAATAAAAATCTTAAAAAAAAAAAAAAAACAAACAAAGAATGGTCTTACTGATATCTACTTTCCTTTCCAGAAATCCTTTATGTTCCACATTCATCCTGTAATTTTAGTGGAGTTAAATTTGGACAGCTCAATATTGTACAATTAATTATATTTAGCTTCAGTTAGGCTTACTAATTAATTGATCCAAGACTGCCTGCATGCCAATTTAGAAAAACATGGTGGTCACAGGCATATGTGATGAGGTCCTACTAAACACTCAGGGGTTCGGTGAACTGGTCAGGATGGATGGATGAAGCTGAGGTGTCTCCTGGGACACAGGAAGTTGCGGGGGTTCACATCTGAGAGTGAGCCTGACTGCCGGCCACACTGGGCCTGGAAGCTTCTGACACACAAAGCTAAGGTGTTCCTTGGCAGGGAAGGAGAATGAGCAAAGGGGCAGACTTACCAGGAATAAGAAATACTGATGTTTCACACTTGTTTGAGGACACCAAATTTAAAATGGCTTAAAATTCAAATACCTGGCAGGTTGGAATTAAATGTGTGTTTTAAAATTACGTCCTGAAAGCTAGGGGAAAAAAGAGAACAATTCTCAATTTCAGTACACTGAGATGCTTATTTATTATTATCATAGGAATTATCTTTTGTGGTAGACATAGGAAATAATTTGAGATTTTTGAAGCTTATTTCTCAAGAAGGATAAACTGCTCAAAATCTACAATAAACTCCCTGAAATTTCTGGTTTTATACCACTCCAGTAATAACGCAAGTATGCCAGTATGTCTAAAAGTGCTGTGATGTTCTTCATACACTGATGAATCTTAAAATCAGCACCATTTCACTGAATAGCTAAGTAGGGCAAACCATTATTGAACCAAAATCATTAAACTGATTATGAACATAAGGATTTTCCCTTTGAATGCTGATATCATGTTGGTAATTTCTTTGCCCATTATATGATGCTCTTTCTTACTGTTACCATTATGCGAAAAAAGTGGGATTATTCACATTCTTCCCCTAGGAAAAATAATGCTGCCTTCCACCACTAGGAAACACCCACATGACGTTTTTGCCCTGGGAGGTACACATTATCTAACGGGCTCAGCTTCAAGAAGCTGTGTTAATGGACCATTAGCTTAGACAATAAAAATAGAAGATGAGTCTCTCGGGGCTTCTCTCTCTATCCCAATGGTATCCAAGGCCTGGATTTCAGTCTGTAAGATATTTCTGAATCTTGAACAGAATTTGTCAACTGCTGAACATACTTTTCACCTCTAAAACTTAATATGCATGGATGTATGTATACAGGTATGTGTGTATGTATGTGTATGTGTGTATGTATTTATTTAAATTTCTTTCCAAGTTTGGAAACATAAGTCCTATAACAATAAGCAGATTGACTCTAAATAATTGCTATTATTTATTTCTTTCCATAATATTTGAATATGTTTGGCTTTTATATTCCTGAAAAGATGTTCACTTCTACAAAAATTATTGGATGTGGGGCGCCTGGGTGGCTCAGTCGGCTAAGCGGCTGCCTTCGGCTCAGGTCACGATCCCAGGGTCCTGGGATCGAGCCCCACATCGGGCTCCCTGCTCAGCGGGAAGCCTGCTTCTCCCTCTCCCTCTGCCTGCCACTCTGCCTACTTGTGCTGTCTCTCTATCTCTCTGTCAAATAAATAAATAAAATCTTAAAAAAAAAATTATTGGATGTATTGTTAGCAAAAATAACAATCTTCTGAAAGTTCATCCTCATTTGGTTTATAGAAGTAATTTAAGGATTACAGCCTATATTTATATAGGATCAATATGTCCCAGGCACTTTTCTAAGAGTTTTTTTTTTTTAATTACTTTAATCCCCACAACAACTCTGTGAAGAAGGTATTATTATTATCCCCATTTTAAAGATAAGTAACCTGACGCAGAGAGAGGTCAAACACTTTGCCCAAGGTTACACACCTATTAAGGATGAAAGCTGAGATTTAACCCAGGCAGTCTGGCTCCTAGGTTCATGCTTTTATGTTATATTTATATTATATATTTATATATCCTTGAACAACACAGAGGTTAGGGATGCCAACCCCCCACACAGCCAAAAACCCATGTATGACTTCTGAATCCCCCAAAATGTAACTAATAGCCCACTGCTGACCAGAAACCTTAGCAATGGCAGGGCCACATGGGTGGCTCAGTCAGTTGAGCATCTGGCTCTTGATTAAGGCTCAGGTCATGATCTCAGGGTTCTGAGATCAAGTCCTACATAGGTCTTGGGCTCGAGCTCAGCAGGGAGTCTGCCTGGGGAGTCTTGCCTCTACCCCTCCCCTCCCACTGCACACACACACTCTCTCTCTCAAATAAATAATAAATCTTAAAAAGAAAAGAAACCTTAGCATAAACAGTCAACTGACTCATATTTTGTAAGTTATATGTATTATATGCTATATTCTTACAATAAAGTAAGCTGGGGGGGGGATGCAAATAAAATCATAAGGAAGGGAAAATACATTTACAATATCGTACTGGATTTATCCAAAAACATCCATGTATAAGTGGGCTCACGCGGCTGAAACCTGTGTCGTCCAAGGGTCAATTGTACTATATAATAGTTCTACTGAGCTCTGATGACAATGAACTACAATACACCCCATCTTTGCAGTGACACCACGGTTTTCCTGGGAACAGCTTCAAGTCTGTCTTCTCTGGTCTCCTGAAATAGCTTTGCAGCTGGACTGCTAGCCATGAGTCATTCCCTGATACCAAGTGGCACCCCAAGCCTACGTTCCTAATGAAAGGAGCCCCGTGAAGGAAAGCTACATGTGTGGCTCAGTACATATTCCCAGCGCCTGGCATCTGTTGCAGGAAGGATGAAAAGAAGGGATAGAGGGATATGACGAGGAAGAGAGGGAAGGAAGGAGGAAGGAAGAAAGGGAGGAGGGGAAGGAGAGGGAGGGACATGTACGCTCCCCAATTCTGCTTAATCTGCCTCCCTGTATTATCCCAGATGCCATGTACTTTTCATTTTGGTCCCTCTCTGCCTTTGAGCCTGTTCCTTTCTCAGCATGCTATGCCTTCCTCCCTTTTCTCACGGGTGGAAATCTCTCCCCCATCCGTAACTTGCTTTCATGCCAACTCTTCTAAAAAGCCGTCCCCTCCTCTCCTCATGCAGAATCCCTCTGTCCGGACCCCATAATCGACTGTTTGTATTTCTGTTGAGTGCAGATTTCTTCTTGCATCCCAGATGACTATTTCCCTGTTGTCCACAGACTGTAAGTTTCACGAAGGCAGAAGCTAAGTCTCACCCAGAAAATACTTGACTCCTTGTTATCCTGACTTCAGTTTCCATCATCTATCTGACGGCCACAATCTCATTCTCTGCACACCCATTCTGTCCTTCCTACGGGATCAAGTCCCAGCTCTGGCCAAACCACCACTGAGTAGAGAAGTGAGAATTTAAACTCCGATCTCTTTCCAAAGCCCAAGTTCTTCCTAAAATGCCCTTCTCTCTGCCTACATAAACTGACATGTCCTACATCTGAAAGCAAAAACAAACTGGGCATAATTATACCACTCTAAAAGGTGTTGTTGTACAGTTAAGGAAAAGTCAACATATGCAAAAAGCAGTCGAGCAGAGCAGAGCCAATGCAATGGGACCAACTGTTTTCTAAATGGCGTTCTCGAATGAATACTTCTTCAGTCTGAATGTTGTTAAATGAATATTAACATTAAGAAGACAATCTCAGGGAGATAGATCTCTTTTATTTTAATGAAGTTTGAAAGGAATTAAATAAATTCACATTGGAAATTGTTTAATATTCTCATTATACACAGCTGTTCAGAGATGCACCAAGTAAGGTCCACCAGTCCTAAAAAGACACAGACAATGTACATGGCCCAGAATTGGGTATCACTGCATATGAGGGTCCATGTCAGTGTGGCATTCTTCATGGGAAATTAAATAACTATCCCAATAATTACCACAGACTTCTTTGAAACCATGGCAAAATGGTTGCCTTTCCCACTGAAATCTAATTAATTAGCACAGATTTATAACTTCCTTCAGAGAAAAAAGGATGAAAGAATAAGCTGGGAATTTTCTTTAAAGAAATGATGGGAGCCCAAGCCAAGGTAAGACCAAGTCATCTCCTCATATAAATCACTTCCAGCCGGTAAGACAAGAACTGGAGAAAGGCATATACTCCATCAGGCCTCCGGGAAGCTATTTAGAAAGATGTACCTGTCATTCCGTTGTCTGAAATAGTTAAGGCACCTTCTCAATTTAGAACCCAATTTCCTCCCCGAAAATAACACACACTCAGACGGAATGAAATTGAACTTAAAGAAAGTAGATTCGTTCAGTTTGCATTAAATCCTTCATTCTAAAGTACTGTTTCACCTTTGTTTTTAAAAGGCAAGCCAGATATGAATCATAAGCTAACAGATTTGTAGTATGATGATTTATAGCATGCAGAATGACAGGTGGGATTACTTACCAGTGTCACAGGAGAGAACACCTGCTCTTAAGAAATGTTCTCTTCAGAAAAATGAATTTAGCTAAAACCTATTTTCAATCATCTTAGATGGTGTTTAAATTGAACCACTATAAGTTGGGATTTGAAATGCTGGCAGAAAACATCTCTATGTGTAATCAATCTGACATGAAGATAACAACATTCAGTTAATTATATGCCCGTTCTTTGTAGAGTTGTATTTATAGGCTGCATATTAAACATGACTTCATGGTTTGGTATGGGTCCTCTCTGCTAGAAAAACATCTTCAGAAACTTACCAGAGATGAAATAAAAATTAGAGCAAAAAAATTTGCTTTGCCTGAGAAAGGTGAAATTTTTTTTTTTTTTGAGAAAGGTGAAATCTAAACAACTCAGACGAAATAAATAGAAAAACATGGAACTGCTTCTTTAAAATAATTAAGAAAAACTGATAAAACTCTAGTAAGGCTAATGAAGAAATAAAAGAGGAGATATAAAATGACTGCTCCTACAGGTAAAAAGAGTAATAAGGGTAAATAATAAACAACCTTATGCCAATTAAGTCAATAACACAGACGAAATAGATAAATTATTTGAAAAACGTAACATCAAAACTGACTCAAGAAGAAATAGAATGTATGACTAACCCTTTACAAAATAGTTGAACTTATAATTAAAAGCCTTCCACAAACAAATGAACAAACATCTCAAGGACCGATGGTTTTACTGGAGAATTTTATCAAACATTTAGAAAAAAAAATAATATCAAAGTTACATATACTCTATTAGAAATAAAAGAGGACAGAATAGTCCCCAACTTATTTTATGAGGTCATGCAAAACCGTGATACCAAAACCTGAAAAAGAAAAGAAAATTATAAAAAAAAAAATTCCAGGGGCGCCTGGGTGGCTCAGTTGGTTAAGCGACTGCCTTCGGCTCAGGTCAGGATCCTGGAGTCCCGGGATCGAGTCCCGCGTCAGGCTCCCTGCTCAGCAGGGAGTCTGCTTCTCCCTCTGACCCTCCCCCCTCTCATGTGCTCTCTCTCATTCTCTCTCTCAAATGAATAAATAAAATCTTTAAAAAAAAAAAAAAAAAATTCCAGACTAATATTCCCTAGGAGCATAAATGAAAAAGTAATCCTCTCCAAAATATTAGCAAACCAAATCCAGCAGTATACAAAAAGAATAATGCATACTGAGTGAGTGGGGCTTATCCTAGGTTGAAATGTTGATATAACAAAATGTCAATCTATGTAATTAATGATATTAAGAAACTAAAAAATAAAAGAAAAAGAAAAAGATCCTCTTAAAAGATACAGCAAAATTGTATGACAGACACTCATTCAAGATGAAAACTAGGAATAGAAAGAAAACTTCTTAACCTGAAAAGGGCATTTACAAAGACTTAAAGCCAGGATCATACTTACTGGTGGGAGGAAAGGAAAAATGCTTTCTCCCCTAAGATCAGGAACTGGGAAGAGATGTTCACCCTTATTACTCCTATTCACTAGGAACTAGAAACCCTAGTCAATGGAATAAGTCAAGGAAAAAAAGGTATAAAGATTGTAAAGGAAGAACTATAAAATTATTTCTATTTGTAGATGACATGATTATCTATGTAGAAAATCCTAGGGAATCTACAAGAAAACCTAACAGAATTAGGAAGTTAATTTAGCAAAGCCTCAAAATACGAGGTCAATAAACAAAGATCAATTGTGTAAAATACCAACAGCAAAAAGTTGGAAAATGAAATTACAAAAAACAATACTACATAAAAAATACCATAAATCACAAATGACTTAGGACTAAAACTTTTAAAAAATAATCTGCAAATCACTGCTGAAGGAAATTAAAGAAGACCTAAATAAATGGCACTTATGAAGACTCACTATTGTTCAGATAATTATTCCCCCCAAATTTAGGTTCTACAGTTAAAGCAGAAGAAAATAGTATCAGGAAAACAATGGTTTCTTGTTACTGTCTACAGTTTCAAATCAGAGGCCACTGGTTTAGAACGATCGCTAATCAGTTGATGTTAGCAATATAATTTTAACTCACAGTGATTAAAAAGAAAAACAAATCTCCAAATCGTTGGTTGCAATTTCCACAAGAGTTCAGCAGGAAACCCTCTGGACTTACTTTCTTGTAGGGAACAATCTTTCCCACTGTTCCCTTGGCTGGTCGTAATGCACATCCTGCGAGGCACCACGTCCTGGCCACAGAACATCATTTTGTTTAATTAAGATGCCTGGAACTAGATCACATGACCAAGACCAACAGAACAGCAGAGAAGTGGATGGGCAACTCCCCATGTGTACTAGGGGATGTCCTGAGGGTTTCATGTGTGTACAGAACTCAGAGCACCAATGAAATTTTTTTCTTCCAGAAATCTAGAAATCCCAAGAGGTTTGACAAGCCATGTCCCAGGACTATAGAGATTGTACTCAATATGGTTTGCAGCGCAAGGAGAAGAAATTGAGCACTTCAAGGTTAAGGGCCACCTTGGGGGGGTCCTGGGATGAGTGTCAAGGACTAAGTGTCTGGGACCTAAGATTAAACGAAGTAGGAGAGAAATTTTCTTTCCCTAGAATAAAGCCCCTGGAAGAAGATGGCCTCTAAGACTTCACTCTGGTAAGGAGGTTCTTCCCAGTTTTCCTCATGACAATTAGGCTCGATTGTGCTAGACATAAGAATAGGCAAGGCTACACTTTGACTTCAGGGTCAGGAGAATAAAGTCCTGGATGAATTGGGACAAAGATAAAACTGGTCCAAGGCCATAGAGAGCACCAAAGGGACCACAAATCCAGAGCTAGGTAGGCCAACATGACCAGAGAGTCTGCAAAGTTTGAAAATTTAGTTCTGGCGGCTGGGGGCAGGGGAGGGGAGGAAAGGAAATGAATCTAAAGTAAAGGTTTGGTTACTGAGAAGCAAAACCAGCCGAGCCCAGAGATGTGGAGTGGGAAGGGATGCTACATGGGAGGGGCATCTGTGAATGGCCAGGGACCAAGACGCTAACTACACAAGTGAGATGAGCCTTCTAAAGAAATGCGTGTCCAGAAAAACCCCTGGAATAAAAGCTGTCCTGTATCTCGATGCCAAATCTTTGGAATAGGAAACTAAGTCCTGAAGAATATCCTATTTGGCTGTCTCCAGACTCACAGGATGATAGTAGATCAAAGGAGTAGAAGGTGTGAAAAGTTTTCTTATAAGAGATGAGTATCCTTTATTGGAAAGTTTTGTCTGAGAAAAATCTCTCAAACGACTATTAACAGAAGCAATGACTTTTGAACTAATAAGCATTACTTTAGCAACTATAGGGCACAGAATCCATGAGAAATACCAAAGATTCTGGATCTCACTTAAGATAAAGTATATTGATTCTCCCCCTTTTTCCTTCTTAATTCTTCCAGAACTGTTCCCTATCTCATCTCTCAATGTTCTCTCTTGTTCAATTGTTTTGATTGTTATAGAGTGTCATAATTGTCAAAGGCTTGTAAATCCACATTTAACAATCCAAAAGTTAAGATAAAAATACACTTTAGCTCTTCTGTGTTCAAGACCTTATATTGCCTTTTCCCTCTCTGTGTTAATTCTTTCTGTAACAAAAGCAGGTGCTATCCATTATTTCAAATCAGGGAAATCTGCTCCAAGTGCCAACTGTCTAACAGTGTTAGTCTTAGTAACTATATTTTGCCCCATATGAATCAAAAGCGTGTCTGTATATAATCCATTTCTAGTTCATTACTCTTTTCAATATTCGATATTAATTATGTTTAAACACAGATTCCCCTGGAGATTTCTATCTAAGTATTTAGTAGGTGGTAATGACCATATTTATGTGTTTTCTCGACAAAGAGTTGAAAACTACCTTTGTTAAAGCTTATTTAAACTCTCGGTGGACTGTTGCTGTTTTCAGTCTAGAGTTTGGAGCAGATTGTCATGGAGAGAAACTATCTTCCCATTTGAAATACTTGAGTTCATGTCACCCAAACACTATATTCTGGTGGTCAGAACAGCGCCCTTGGTAATTAGGGACCAGAGCATGAGGAATATCACCTCTTCTGTGGAATTTATGCAGTCTTAACTAAGTGACTTTCTCTTAGCTATGGAGAGGCAGCATAATGTGCTGGGACAAACAGACGGCTGTGAATTGGCTCTAATAACAAGTGAATTATTCTTATAAGGATCTCCAGTGTTCTCTATAAAATGACATTTGACAAGGTATCTCAGAAGAATTCTGTACTGACACTCCATGCTTTGCTCCCCTTCCTTAATTGGGTTCTGGGGACTGAACGAGTGGCCATAAGACCATGAAGTCAAGAAGTGGCAGTGTCAGGAACAGGGAAGACACAGCCCATCGCACTGAGTACTGAACGCAATGTCTACTACATGTAACTGGGCTTTGCCTCAGTTCTTGGCCGGGGAAGCCTCACCATGAGATGACACCACCAACATAAAGGTGTGCACGGAATGGCATCTGCTTTAAATTTCTGATTTGTATAAGTGTATCCCTTCAACATATACTTACCAGATGCCTGGTACACGCCAGGCCCTACAGCAGTTACTAGGCTGAGGAAAAATCCTATTCTTATGGGAATCACTATCTAGGTATTAAAAAGAAATGCAAAAGGCTTTTAGGACAAGGCAGCAGGTGAGCTGAGTTTGAAAGGATGGGCAAGAAGCATTTGCCCAGTGGAGGGTAGGCTAAAGATGTGGGGAGAGATGGGAAAGGCAGACAGGAAGAAGCATGTGCAAAGGAGCTGACACGTCTGGAAAATAGTGAGATTTTTATTGTTGCTGGAGAGTAGAGTCCATGTGGGCAAGTGGTGGGAGCCAGCTCCTGAGGGGCTCCCAGGATTGGCTGTGGAGTTTGAGTTTTATCCTCTCAGGCAATGACTATTAGACAATCACAAGGAAGAACCAGGTCTGAAGATGACAGGATGTCTCTGAGGGGTTTACCTGCCTGGCTCTGCTCTTGCTTCTGGTGTTTCCCAAAGAGGGACACAATGTATCCCATCCCACATGCTCTTCTGCCATGTGGCCTTGCCCATTCCCGTCAAGAAAGAGCATCGATTTCTCCCCTCCCTTGAGTAATGAATGCTCTAACCAGCAGAATATGGCAGAAGTGACCCTATATCAATTCCAAGCACAGACTTTAACTGTCATGCAGCTTTTCTTCTAAGAAGTGTGACCACCTCAAGACTGCCATGCCGTAAGAATCTCAAGCCATGAGAAACTGTGGGTAAGGACGATGTCATGTGAAGAGGGAGACCAAAGAGCACTGAGGCACTAGACATGTGAATGAGAAGCTATCTTGGAAGTGGCTCCTCCAATCCCAGACCCTCAGCAGATACCACAGTGATCACAGACGAATCACCCAACTGAACCCTTTCCAAACCACAAAATCATGAGCAAAAGAAGATAATTGTTTCAAATCACTAAGTATCAGGATAAGATTTTTCAACAGCAAGAGATGAGGGGAACCCCCCCTTCACTGATCACTCTTTGCATCGTGGTAACTGCGGGAGCAACAGGCTAAGAATCAGAAAACCAGACTCTTGGTCTGTCATCAACTCATTCCAGTTCCCCAACTTCTCGACCCTCCTCACCCCCACTTCTAAAATGAAGATTTCAATTAAGTCACCTGGTAATGCTCTATAATTCCCTCAAATACTCCTTTTTACTATGTAACTTTACCTTCCCACTGTGCCTTTTACACCTGCCCTTCTCCCCCCCTATCACCAAGGGGTCCTAAGACAAATTGTCCTTAAAAGCATGAGGATTTCTTGGGGGTAATGGAAATGATCTAAAATTGGAATGTGCTGACGGTTGCACAAGCCAACGCATTTACTAAAAATCACTGAATTGTGCATAAAAAAATAGGTGATTTTAATGGTATGTAAGCTATGCCTCAATAAAAACTTTTTAAAGATTTATTTATTTATTTTAGAGAGAGAGAGAGCTAGCAGGAGGAGGGGCAGAGGGTGAGGGAGAGAATCTCAAGCAGACTCCCTGCTGAGCGTGGAGTCTGACATGGGGCTTGATCCCAGGACCCTGAGATCAGGACCTGAGCTGAAATCCAGAGTCAGATACTCAACTGACCGAGCCACCCAGGCACCCCTGAATAAGACTGTTTTTTAAGCCCTCAAAAAAGAATCCTTAAAATAGCAAAATGAGTGAAATCTTTTCAGCAATTACTTGCTTGGTTGGTGTATGCTCTTTTATTATAAAATACTTGAAATGAGTTTAATTTTTAATTAAATATAATTCCTAGTGCAACCCAACAGAGAGGGGACCCATAACGCCATTTACCCAAATTCACTCTGCTCAGCTTTTCAATTCCTAGAAAGGTACACACTGGATAAAGAGTTTAGATTCTGGGTGAGATTTGAATACAGGGTCTGATATTTCCACCTCTTTGCTATATGACTTTGGACAAGACCACAGGGACTCCCCAGCAATCACATCTGTGTACACCATGTTATCAAAGCAGAGATACACTGCATAATCAGAAGCCACAGAAAGCATAGAGCAGGAGGTAACATGTGCTCTGGGGTTTGGAAGCATTAGGGGAAGTTCATTAGGCAGAAAATAAGGTACCAGACAGAAGACCCAAGTACCTGCCATTCTTTAGCTTTAGATCTGCTTCACCTTCACCTTATCATTCACTCACTTTTCCTAATAGTTTTGAGTTCTCCTCTTACACTGAGTTTTGCAAGCCAACGGCAGTCAAAAATGACTCGCTTAGCCATTAATGTGAATAATCCAGTATAACATCTGGTTTCCGCCTTCAAGTAGCCCACAGTCTCTTGAGTGATTAGCCCAATGCATGGCAAGCAGGGGGGCAACAGGTACAAACAATACAGCATGTAATTAAGCCACAAGCCAAGCGGAAGGGATTGTGAGTCTCATGGGGGGGGGGGTTTGGTGGATAGACACCGATGCAAGCTAAAGCAATCTAGAACGGCTTCCTGGAAGAGAGAGGCTGGCCTGTGAATGGCAGGGAGAATTCGGAGATGTGAAAATCTGAGCTAAAACCTTCTAGGCAGGAGCAACTCGAGCAAGGCTCCAAGGCAGGAGAATGAACAAGAGAGGTGCCCAGTTTTTAAAAAGGGACTGGGAATGCAGGACGCCGGAAAAACTGAGAAGTGAAAAGTGCTGTGTAACACCCAGCAGTATGACTCATTTTCTCCCTGTAAGTCCTATTGTCCATGACTATCTGTTTACACATCTGTCCCCCGACCCACCTCACTGTGAGCTCTCTGCAGGCAGGGCTGGACCTTCCCGATGTCAGAGTCTTTGTCACTTGGCAGTATGGTGACATGCTGGCAGAACTCAAGAAACATTGGGTCAATAATGAGGTTAGGTTTTGCTTTTTCTCTTTATGTGCGTGACTTGTTCTGACAGCATGAAAAGATCCCAAAAGCCACTTTGACTTTCTAATTAGAGTGCGGTTCTCAAGCATGGATGATTTTGCCCAGGGGTCATCTAACAATATCCGGAGACATTTTTGCTTGCCATTCCTGGAGATGGTGCTATTGGCCTCTAGGGGTTAAGGGGTCAGGGATGCTGCTCAACATCCTACAACCTGTAAGTCAGCCCCCACAACAAAAAATTGTCTGGCCCAAAATGTTGCTAGTGCCAAGGTCATGAAACACTCTTCTGGTCTATCACACTTAAGACTAAAATAGATGCTGTGTTTGGACTGTTGGTGCTTTAGTTGTATTCTCTTCTGAGCAAAAGAAACGAGGGGGAAAGAGGGGGAAAAGGCCTGACTCTTTTCAAGATAATTGCACTTAGTTTCCTGGGAAACTGAACAGCAGAGACATCCAAGGTGTGCCACGGGTCAGCTCATCAGCCAGCAAACTACATTACATGGTCACTGAGTCTGGAAAATGTGTGAGAAATGGTGCAGAGAGGATGATGTCAGACGGCGACTAATGCGCTGATACACACACGGTGCCCAGTTAAACACAAGCACACACTCTCTGTGATTCTGTAGGCAATCAGCTACATGTATATATTAGCACTACATGCTAATTTTTAAAATGAATGAGAGATGATTCAATAAAGCATTGATGAAGGGGGGAAAGGCATGTTGCTTAAGGAAAGATTTCTTTATAACATGGGAGAGATAGATAGGGATGGATAGACAGAAGAAAGGGAGGGAAGGAGGAAAAGGAAAGGAAAGGAAAGGAAAGGAAAGGAAAGGAAAGGAAAGATAGGTGGGTGATGGACAGATGAATGGATGGATGGAAAGAGAGACAGACTGAGCTACCCTCATCCAAGGCCATGGCCTTGGTCACTATAACATCCGTAATGCTGTATGGCCTTCCCACATAGTGTCTCCATACACCGTAATCACCCAGATTACTGGAAACTGTTGGCCTTTTCTAGTTTTGATTAGGAATTGGAAAAAAGCTATCCAAAAAGATTAGGATGGTGCTAATATTCTGGTACCAACCTGGATTAGGCCACCTTTAGGCCTTGGAGAGAGGAACCTGCCCTACAGACTAAACTCCTGTGTTGTAGAAGGAATAGCCCTTTAGACGGGAGAGAAAGGCAAAACAACCTGGTTCTGAGAGCAATGGTGAGCACAGAAGAAAAATGTGTCCCCCGGGGACCAAATTCAGCCTAGCCCAGCTCTGAACACACACAATTTAGAACTTGTCCTCATAAAAGCACATTTGGAAGGAGGCAGAACGCTCCTCAGAGGCCCTTCATTTTAAGGAAGAGAAGAGAGTGGTCCAAGCAGAGAAGCGGAACATTGTGGCAAGGCTGCCGAGCTGGCCAACGGGTCGGGAACACGAGCACCAGCATGGGTCCTCGGCTACGGGGACTCCGGACGTACCCCGAAGCCTCGCCCTGCCAGGCTGGCTCATCTTCTCATTCCTGTGCGCTCAGTACGATTCACTCTTCATCCTGCCGCTTAATAACTGCCACTCCAGGAGAGCCAGCCCGCTCTACTTCTTACGGAAGTTGTATCTGGAAAACATTCCTAAATAATGAGTGTCGCAGAAGGAATGAATAAGAAATTATCCTCCTGACAGGTGAACTGGCTTTGAAGCCACTTTACTAATGAACAAGATTTGTCTGCCAGAAGATGCAAAAGCAAATTTTCTAGCGTTTTCCCTCCCCGGAAAGATGTAGAGTAAAAAAAATCAACTAAGTGTTTTGAAGATAAGCAGAGAGCTTGAGGGAAGCACTATTGATATTTTTGGAAATCATATTACCATACTGTTGCTTTTTAGGAGGTTATGTCCCTAGTGAAGGGTAATTTATTCTTCAACAAACTTCCTTGACAAGTTTTGCAACCGAAAGTAGGAGCACATGACCAGAGAACACAGCATGCTTTGCAAATAGCAAAATAAGGCAACTTGTTACCGCCACATAATTAATAAATTATGAAATAGCTATGATAACATTAAATGAGCCCCTCACTAAAAGAAATAAAAGCCTTTATCTGGGCATTTTAGGGCAAAGACCAGGAGAGGGCGGGCAGGCGTTGGGTTGTGGTGGTGGGTCCAGAACTTGGAAGGTCCTGTCTGGATACCTGCCAGGGAAGAGGAAGGGGACCTGGGGGGGGCAGAATGGTTCCCAGGGAAGGACAAGCTCCAGGTGCAGAAAGAAGGAGCCCAGAAGGTCAGATCTGTTCACTTGCAGAAGCCCCAGTGGCCTGGGACGGGGAAGAAGCGAGTGCAGCACAGAGAACGGCTACTACGGTGGTTCATGGTGTGATCTCTGGAAGCTGCTCCCACTGACATTGAAAATCCAGGAAGGTGAGAGAGTGGGCAACACAGCATGAGGCCAGTGTACGTCCCGGTAGCTGGGGCCCATGAGCGAAGTGTCTCTTGTGCAGCTGCAGAAGCAAAGCTCTGTGTGAACAACTCGATGGAGACAGCATCTGTGTAGTGTGTGCGTGTGTGCGCGGCCACGAGCCTGTGTCCTCCCACCTGACGATGGCCAGTGTCAGAAGCCTCAATGTAGCCGGACCTCAGTGAGAGTCCTAACTGCCATTTTCTGTATAACCTGGGAAATGTGCTGGACATTTCAGAGCCTCATTTTGCAAAACAGGGATAATAATACTAATCTGTAGAAATGCTGTGAGCATCTCAAGAGATAATTTTTATAAAATGCTTAGCAGCATCCCTGGCACATAAATGCTCCGTGAGCAACATCTAGCTATTAACTGTGAAGAGGACGGACTTCCCAGAAACTCACCAGCTGAGCTCTGAGTGAGAGCAAGCCCAGAGACGGTTTATCAAATGCACAAATACAGCAACAACCCCCCTTTTTTTTTTCCAGAACCATCAGTGTTAACTTATCAGTGAAGTCCCATTTGGGGACTATATTTTCTTTCTGGTTCTCTAGAAAAACTGGGCAAATTATATTCCTCTATTTTGTTACTAATTTATAAAATTTTAGAATATATGCAATTTTAAAGGCCCTCTTTAAAAGACAAAAGTGATACTGCAAAGAATTTTTGGTTAGGACACTAAAGGAGCTCAAAGTCACATAATTCAGTATTTGTAAGATAATTTTTTTAAGGGGGAAAGGGGAGAGGGAGAGAAAGAGAATCCCAAGCACACTCCATGCCCAGCCCAACACAGGGCTGCATCTCACAACCCTGAGATTATGACCTGAACTGAAATGAAGAGTAGGACCCTCAACTGACTGAGCCACCCAGGAGCCCCAGTAAGATGGTTTTCCACAAATGAATCATTAAATCATGTCACTGACTTAGAGGGATCAGAAGTACTGAAGAAGACCATTCATCCCATGTACTTTTGCCTCTTTCCACCAGTGACACAGGGGCTAGTAGTTGCAGGTGAAGAGCAGCATCGTCATATATGAAGTGTACAATCACAATACAATATAATAGAACCACATAATATAAAATGGATATTTATTTGGAGTAGAAAATATCAGAGGTTAAAAAAAGTACTTAGAAACAATCTGCTCCAAATTCCCATTCCACATAAACTGAGAACAAAGGTAAAGTGACCTACCCAAGATCACACAGCCAGTTAATGACCAACATAAGTTGCGGATCTTTTCTGTTATTATTACAGACCTTATTTATTATTATAATTAATAATAGCAGCCTCAGAAAGTGGTGTGGTTTTATATTTCTAACCTCCAGCCTATGAAGTAATAGTTACCATACTCCTTCAGGTCCAACAAGAAGATAATTCATTCCATATCAAAAGCTGAGGAATTAAAGAACGATACAACCAGAAAGCATGACTGTTACAGTATCTACAAGAGGAAATTGCTCATACCATGGCCAACACCTCTCGTAAACGAAACTCTTGGCAATATGTGATATATTTAAAATAGATTTGTCTCTGGCAGACATATTATCTTTCCTTAAAATTATTAGCAGCTTAACATAATTTCTAGAAAGCTTTTTCTTTATATATTGGATTAGCAATATTTGAGGTACCTCATGCTTTCTTTCTCTTTTCGTGGTGGGGAGTTGAGACTTTCATTCAAAGGAGCACATCTGTATCCAACATATCATTAACCATTTCAATGCAACAACCATAATTAATGTTAACTAGGGATCAAATGAAAAGTATGACTATTATTTGGAACATTCCTGAGCATACTGAAGAAATTCACTATGTTAATGTTGCTCCATTTTTAAAAAGATAGAATTTTATTTATTTTATTTATTTTAATTTTATTTTTAAGTAATCTCTACATCCAACATGGGGCTTGAACTCACAACCCTCAGATCAAGAGTCATAGGCTCATTTTTGAGCCAGCCAGGTGCCCCCAAAAGATAGAATTTTAGAAAGATAGGTTTAAGGGGTGGGCTGGGTGGCTCAGTCGTTGGGCATCTGCCTTCAGCTCAGGTCATGATCCCAGGGTCCTGGGATTGAGCGCCGCATCAGGCTCCCTGCTCAGTGGGAAGCCTGCTTCTCCCTCTCCCATTCCCCCTGCTTATAGTCCCTCTCTCACTGTGTCTCTCTGTCATATAAATAAATAAAATCTTTAAAAAAAAAAAAAGATAGGGGGCACCTGGGTGGCTCAGTCGTTGGGCGTCTGCCTTCGGCTCAGGTCATGATCTCAGGGTCCTGGGATCAAGCCCCGCATTGGGCTCCCTGCTCGGTGGGAAGCCTGCTTCTCCCTCTCCCACTCCCCCTGCTTGTGTTCCCTCTCTTGCTGTGTCTCTCTCTCTGTCAAATAAATAAATAAAAATCTTAAAAAAAAAAAAAGATAGTTTTTAGATCAGAGTCTGTCTTCTCCAGTTAAAAAAAATACATGTATTTGAGTGAGGATTAAAAAAGGGCGTAATTAAGGAATGACACATATTAAAATCTCAACACCACACTGTCCTTGAGAAATTGTTAACAATATAACCCATTCTCCTAATTCTGATATTTTATATCAAGGGAGTATTTTTATTTTCCAAGGATGGTCATTATCTCACTTTTTCACAGTCCCAGGGACCTTAGTTTTAAGATGAAAACCGAGCTTATACAACTAAAGAAAAATGGTATAGAAAGAGTCTAAAATCTGAAAATGATTTTTTGGGGTTCCATTTTTGTACTGATTATGTTTGCACATCATTTCCAACGTGCCCCTTTTCTGTTACTTCCAGCTTGTTCATCCCCCGGAAAACATCCTTATTCTTGGTAGAGTGGTCGTGTCTCCTTCATGTCCAGAATCTCCATGTTGCACAACTGGTGGACGTGGAGGACCTACTGGCGTTGAGTATCGGGGCTGATACCCTAAAAAGTCTTTCTCTCATAAGCAAGAAGAAATGGCTGCCTTCATTATTAAGAAAATGAAATACAACATGATTTCTCATATTTTTCCTAAGATTTAATTTACTTTGATTATTTGGATTATTGCTTTTAAGAATAAAATGCCTGGGGCCACCTGGGTGGCTCGGTCAGTTAAGTGTCTGTCTTAGGCTCAGGTCATGATCCCAGGGTCCTGGGGTTGAGCCCCGTATCGGGCTCCCTGCTCAGTGGAGAGTCTGCTTCTCCCTCTGCCCCTCTCCATTGCTCGTGCTCTCTCTATATATCCAATAAATAAAATCTTAAAAAAAAAAAACAAAAACAATAAAACACCTGTGTGATGGACTGAAAACCAACCTCTGCTAATTGACAATATTCATCCGTAGCATTTAACTGCACACCATGGCTCACACCGTGGTGATTCTTTCACCCTTTTGCAGTGAATAAATTCCTGTCACCAGTGAAGTTCATGAATAGGATTATGAGTCTTGACTTGGCAGTACATTTTTAATGAAGACTGAGGTGGAACTTTGCAAAGGGCATTTTGTAATAAGAATAATGTAAAGTGAAATATGTAGCCAATCTACTTATTAAGATAAAATTTGTGAGTCTAATTTAAACCATTATTTTGCAACAAGTGCCCTCTCCCTCCCTAATTCATCCATTTCTGTCATAACACTCTCACAGGACGTGCACTTAGATTCTCTCCCTGTGTGTCCCTGAATGGCATGTTGCACGCGGCTGGCTTTCCCCTCGGCTGGGGAACACGGTCAGGTGCTGCTTGATGTCACAGCCTCGTCGCTTTATGAGAAAAGAAGGAGCTCATCAGTAAATCTGAATCAAGAGCCCTGGATTGTGGAAAAGAAGACAGAAGCAACAACATGAAAGAACACTTTTTCTTAAGGAAGTGTTTTCAGAAAGCATGTACGTTCCCAGTGATCTAGTACTTTCATACACTGGGTGTGCAGCAAGAAATAAAAAGGTTTATACAAAAGTTTTATAAGACTTAAATTGAAACTTGGGACTTATTTACATTTCTAGGTTATTTTTTCTAGGAAAATGTTAACATAAGCAATTCTGCTGAGACTGGTTTTGCATGGGCGTCTCTGAGAACTAAACACTCGTGTAAGCTCAGGTTGATTCACATTTCACGAGGTTGAGAATCATTAGGGGCAAGATGGAAAAAGTTGCGTGTGGCATGATTCTAGCCTTTGGAACATGCATATACTTAGTAATGACCGTCAGAAGAGAACCAGCAGGCAACAAAGAAAATCATCCTCTTTATGTTTATCAAGTCAATGAATTCAGGCATTCTTGAAGTCAGTGTCCTGAAAGGAAGCATTTTGATCACAGGATGCTTTCTGACTATAACCACAAAATTGAATCCATCTCTATGAAATCAAACTGACTGCACTTCCGTGCTCAGGGCTGGGATTCTCTCTCACTAGGGTATGTACTATACCCACTGTCCTACCTTCCTGACAGGTGCCCCTAGATATCTAACAGGCAACTGGGATTGCCTGCTTTTCCATGCTTATGATTTCCTCAAACAACTCTGAATATTTAAAATGGCTTAGTTCAGTGTAACCACTACCCCCTAAATTGCAGAGAACTGTCATTATAGTGATATGGAAAAGTTTCTGCCACCATATGAACTCCAGAAAAAAAAAAAAAAAGAAAAAGCAGTGCGGAGCTATTGACTACACTTTGTCCACCTTGATAAAGAGATCTTATAACAATGTTAGAGAAATTAATTTTTTAAAAGATTTTATTTATTTGTTTGAGAGAGAGAGCGAGCGAGTGAGCACACATGAACAGGGGAGAGGGAGAAGCAGACTCTTGGCTGAGGGGGAGACTGATGTGGGGCTGGATCCCAGGACCTGGTATCATGACCTGAGCTGAAGGCAGACGCTTAAACCGACTAAGCCACCCAGGCGCCCCTAGGGAAATTAATCTTAAGGCTACTGGAATCATAAGTAAAACCTGCTATCCTATTGATTATGATAAAAAGTATTTTGGAATATTTTGAAATAAATCAAAGGCATAACCTCATTCATTGATGCATAGTTGCACAAAGATATCTAAACCTATGGACAAATGTTAAAGAAATTGGATTTGTGTAAAATTCCCAAAGAACACTTTTTTTAAAAAAGATTTTATTTATTTATTTGACAGAGAGAGAACACAAGAAGGGGGAACTGAAGGCATAGGGAGAAGCAGATTCCCCATTGAGCAGGGAGCCTGATGCATGGCTTGATCCCAGAACCCTAGAATCATGACATGAGCCGAAGGCAGACATTTAACTGACTGAGCCACCCAGGCGCCCCCCAAAGAACACCTTTATAACAGAAGTAGGTTTCTCAGAAACAGTGCCACCCCCTCACACAGGGGCAGCACAGGGATGAAAGCTCTGGGGTGCTGAGATTGCCCAGCTAGGACATCTAAGGAGGACACAGACCATGGAAGAGAACCAAACTCTAACGCAATGTCATTCTGGTGATTAGAAGCACAGAGCAATTATAAATTACAAGTCAGAGAGGCGCCTGGGGGGCTCAGTTAGTTAAGCATCTGACTCTTGATTTCAGCTCAGGTCATGATCTCAAGGATCGTGAGATCGAGCTGTGGAGCCTGCTTAAGGTTCTTTCTCTTTCCCTCTCCCTCTGTCCCTCCCTCCTCTCCGACGGGACACACGTGCGCGCACACACACACGCACGCTATCATAAACAAACAGACAAATAAACAAATAAATAAAATAACAAGTCAGAAACACACTGAAAAGGACAAATGTGTAAGTACTGCAGTGGTGGGGATCTTACCAGAAGTAATAAGAGCAAGAGAAAGAATGAGTTTTGCAGCTGTTCTGTCTGAAAAGAATCACCTGACTTTACACATAGAGGAGGGGGTGGTGATCAGCTAAGCACCAGGACTGCTCTGGAAATTTTCTCAAATTGATTTTCTTCAATACAGAGATAAATAAAATATGACTGGATCGACTGTGCTATAATATGGCTCATTTGGGATGCTGTGAATTATTTATTCCTGACCGTACCCACTCGGCATGTTTATTCACTAACCTTTTAAAGCTATCTGATAAAATGGTTCAAACTTTTCTTAAACTGATTTATTTGGGGAGGCATGCCTCAGGACTAGCTTTTTTCTTTGCTCTCCTGAAGAATTTTCATGTTAAGCATCCAGAGAAAACATCATGGGTCTGGAAGTGCTCTACACAAAGCCACAGAGCACAGTCCTGCCCCCATTTGGACTGGTCTCTCAGGAAGGCCCACAGAAACTGATGACTGCTTTCTTTGAACTCAGTTGTCTTCCAAAATAAAGTAGGAAATAAAATTCACATGTTCACCCAATAACTTAGTGCTCACTATGTGCCTGATGCTGGGCATCTGCTGGTGAAAAGTCAGGGAAGTTCCTGCTCACGTGTTGCTTACAGAAGAGCAGAAGGCACAGACACTAGACCAAAATGGCACCAAGAAAGTCAGCATGTAACTAAAAATCGTGACAAGGGCCATGAGAACCAACACAGCTGCTCTGAAGGAGGAAAGCGGGTTTGGGTGTTCAGGGGAGCCTGTTGGACCAAAAGGCACTTTCTCCTGAGACCTGAGGGACGAGTAAGAAGATGTCATTAGGAGGAGAGCAAGGGGACAGCTGTGCCTGGCAGAGGGCAGAGCCCCAAGCACCTGTGGCGGTCTGGAGGCACATGCATGCATGCAGATGAAGTGACGTGAGAGGAGCTCAAAGCCTCAGGCACCGCCTGGGTCAGGCCGAGCCTGCGAGTCCTTTCAAGGGCTGAGGTTTTCTCCCAACATCACTGGGGAACCAACCACCAAGTATTTTAAGGCAGAAGGCGATGCTTCTTTCATGGCCATGTAGAGAATGGATCCAAGCAGGGGAGAAACAGAAAATCCATTTAGAAGGTCATTCAACTGGTCCAAATAGGAGGGGGCCATGATTTGGGCCACATGGTGGCTTCAGAAGGCAGGTGAATGGAGGAGCAACACATTGAGGTAGGGAGCCTGGAGGAAGGCAATCTTTGAGGGGAAAGACCAAGAGTCCGGTTACAGACATTTAGATCAAAATTCCCACGAAGCATTCAAGTGAAGACATTAAGTAGGTAGTTGGATTTATGAAAATGAAAGAATTACCATATTTGAAAGAGAAAGAAGAACCAAGATAAAAACCAAAAGGAAACAGAGCAGTAGGTGAGATAAGGGGAAGCAGGAAAGAGACATGAGAGCAAGAGAAGAAAGGAGGGCATCACCCCTGCTTCATGCTCTGACATGTCTGAAGACCCTCTTCCAGGTCCTAACTGGCTTCAGCAAGAACAGTTTCAGGAAAGTAACAGAGGAAGAAGCAGCTTAGAGTGGGCTGAAGAAGGACAGGGAAGGGAAGAGGCAGAAACAGTGAGGGGGGCAATATTTTTAAGTGGAATGGCCGGAAAAGAAAAGGAGAGCAGTAGCTGGGTGCATCAGAGGAAAGTGGACTTGTCCACCATCTTGCTTCTTTTGTTCTGTTTCTTAGAATGGGGATAGGGGACATCGGAACTCTACATTATTCTGGGGATAATCTAATGGAGAGGAGACACTGAAGAGCCAGGAAAGAGAAGAAAAACAACTGAGGAATAAGAGTCTTGAGCCGTAGAGGGGCTGAGCTCTGGAGCAGGAGAAGGATGGGTCCTGAAGAAGCTGACATTTCCTCTGGTACCGGGCGCAGAGAGAGCCTGCGGGAAGCATCACCCTCACATCCTTTCTACAAGGGACTTGAAAAAATTTGATTTTAATTTTTCCAAGTTCCTGAAGCCATGAAGGTTGGAAGCCTTGCGATTTTAAAATGTTAAAGGATGCCTATTCATGAACACGACATGTTTTGGGGATACTGAAATCCTTATCAGCCAACAAAACAGTTATGTTTACTGACTTGCTGACAATACCATTTAAGAATGCTCAAATTCTGAGTTTATCCCGCCAATTATTCCTCCAAGGCAAAAAACCCAAGGCTCTGTGTTTTATTACTTCTATTTAAAGTAATAAAAACTCAACCCGCAGATTCAAATAAACATGCAGAATGCAATGAAGCAAAATGAACTAGCTTAAAATGCATTACTAAATAACCCTTCACAAATGGTTTCCCCTAGGCTTTATGTCCATACGTGTGGTGCTAAGTGCTCAAGTCAAGGACACTCCCGTGCCAGCAGCCCAGTCCAAGGACAACAAGCAGAAAGCCTGCATCGGCACAACAGGCCATGAGCAGCCGTGAGCTGCCCAGAGCCACTGGGGTCCTAAGGAGTTTCCGAGAATGGGGTTTTTTTCTTTCCGTAAGTTCACCTTGGAAATCAAAAGCCCAACAGATTCATTTCCTCACTCATTCCTTCAACAAATATGTATTGAACATCCGCTATGTGCCAGCCATGGTCCTTCGTGCTAAGAACACTGTGAAAAATAAAACATTCCTCCCCCAAAAGAGCTTTCAATCAAGGTGACAAAAAGAAGGAATAAGCAGGGGAAGGCACTCAGTGTGTATCTAGAATGTGGTCATTTCTCACCCCCTTCACCGCCACCCTCCAGTTCAAGCTGCTACCAAGTCTGACAGGATTATTACAACAGCCTCCTAGCTGCTCATCAAGCTTCCTGGCCCCGCTATGGTTTCTTCTCCACAGAGCAGCCAGAGAGAGTTTTCAATTACTGAGTCAGATCACATTAAAGCTCTGCTCCAGACTCTTAGATGGCTTTCCAACTTAATTATGAATGAAATCTAAACTTACACTTACAACTTAAGAGGCTGCACCACTCTCTGGCCCATGTGCTGTCACTCCCCTTAGGGTAGATTGCAAAAATGGTGACAATGCTTCGCAGTTCTACCCATCAAGGGGTGGAGCCAATTCCCCACCCTTTGAGTCTGGGATTGGCTGTGAGACTTGCTTTAACCAATAGAAAGTGGCACAAGTGACTTGGTCATGTGGAGGAGCATCCAATGTGGACCAGAGACAGGCCAACCTGCCTGAGGTCCCCAATCAGGTGTCAGCTTCCTGGCATCTGCCAGAGATGCATAAGTGAGCCTAGTCAAGACCAACAGAAGAAATGCGCAGCTGAGCCCAGCCAAACTGCCAACAAATGAGCCGCTAATTTTATGAGCTTCTGAACATGGAATGAATGACCTAGGATGCAGGACCTGGGAACAATGAAGAGAATTATCAATATACTGTGAGGAAAGGGAGGAGGAAAATGAAAATGAGGACCTGGTATGTAGGGCCTGGGGGCTCTGCATGCAGAGCAGCTCAGGAGAGGCCAGCAAGGGCAGGGAGGGAGAAAAAGGATGGAGAGAGCCCTGGATGGCCTTACATGGAGGCATTTCTGGAACTTATTTCTCTTATAGAAAAGGAAGGCTGATTCACACAAAGCTCTGTAATGATGGCTCAAGGGGCATCACCTACTAGAATGTGGCGGGATGACGGATTCACTCAAAGGTGAGTCTCAGTAATCTGAACAAAACTGGTCCCTCTTCTTTATTAATCCAGGAGAGGGCAGAACCGTGAGTCTGGGGGCAAACAACTGCCAACAAAGTTTGATGTTTGCTAGAGCGTTGAGTCTGGAGCCCAGCATAATGAGTGACAGAGGACATGCAGGGAAGACAAGAGTATGTTTTCAAGAAGTGGAGCCAAAACCAGACTCATGGCCTGTTACCTTATATGCTCTATTAATAAAGATTTCTGCCTCCTGTAGGGAACGGTGAAACATGTTGCCCCAAGAAGCCTTGCATCTAGTCACTTGAGTGCTAGCTACAGGCACTTCAGTGCTTAGGGGCATTTCATCTTAGCTGCACAAGCAAATTAAAATCCAAGGCAGCCATGATCCTTGAAAATGCAAACACCAATTTGGGGCAATGAGAACTGAGATTGCCCTAATGCAAATTTGTAGGCACAGTGAGAACTATCAGCTTTTATAAGACCTTCAAAAAGATCCCAAGCGCATGAATAAAACTGGTCTGTCCTGTTCAAATGTGATTTGAAACTATCTTTGTAGGAACAGTGTAAGAGACTTGTCTCCCTATCTTGCATATTACACTTTGAAAGAGTCTTGGTAACTATCATGGGTTTACAGCCAAGGTTCCCAGATTTTCTAGGTTCATGGAACTTTTAGCATGATGGTAAATTTTCTCACAATGCTCCTAGCCTAAAAGAATAGCTTGTAGCTATTTATTGAGTGGTTGAATCCAGACAACTTAGTAAGTATTTATTCCCTAACTTACTAGCCATTGAAAAAAAGAATAGAGTGTCACTATTAAATGACTATAACTATGTATAACAGGACATGTGACCCTGCACATCTTCTCCAACTTGGGACCAAAATAAGACACTGCCACTTCCATGATCTACTCCACCTATCATCGAGGGGCACTTGTGTTATTTATTTATTTATTTATTTATTTAATTTTATTATGTTATGTTAGTCACCATACATCATTAGTTTTTGATGTGGTGATCCACGATCCATTGTTTTCGTATAACACCAGTGCTCCATGCAGTATGTGCCCTCCTTAATATCCATCACCGGGCTAACCAATCCCCCCCGACCCCCCAAACCCCTGTTTGTTTCTCAGAGTCCATAGTCTCTCATGGTTCATGTCTCCCTCCGAATTCCGCCCCCCTTCATTTTTCCCTTCTTTCTCCTAATGTCCTCCATGCTATTCCTTATGTTCCACAAATAAGTGAAACCATATGATAATTGACTCTCTCTGCTTGACTTATTTCGCTTAGCATAATCTCCTCCAGTCCCATCCATGTTGATGTAAAAGTTGGGTATTCATCTTTTCTGATGGCTGAGTAATATTCCATTGTATATATGGACCACATCTTCTTTAGCCATTCATCTGTTGAAGGGCATCTTGGCTCTTTCCACAGTTTGGCTATTGCGGACATTGCTGCTATGAACATTGGGGTGCATGTGGCCTTTCTTTTCACTACATCTGTGTGTCTGGGGTAAATACCCAGGAGTGCAATTGCTGGGTCATAGGGTAGCTCTATTTTTAAATTTTTGAGGCACCTCCACACTGTTTTCCAAAGTGGCTGTAACAACTTGCATTCCCACCAACAGTGTAAGAGGGTTCCCCTTTCTCCACAACCTCTTCAACATTTGTTTCTCTCCCTGTCCATTTTTGCCATTCTAACTGGTATAAGGTGGTATCTCAATGTGGTTTTGATTTGGATTTCCCTGATGGTTAATGATCATGAACATTTTTTTCATGTGTCTGTTAGCCATTTGTATGTCTTCTTCAGAGAAGTGTCTTGTCATGTCTTCTGCCCACTTTTTGACTTGATTATTCGTTTTTGGGGTGTTGAGTTTGAGAAGTTCTTTATAGATCTTGGATACCAGCCCTTTATCTGTAGTGTCATTTGCAAATATCTTCTCCCATTCTGTGGGTTGCCTCCTTGTTTTGTTGACTGTTTCCTTTGCTGTGTAGAAGCTTTTTATCTTGATGAAGTCCCAAAAGTTCATTTTTGTTTTTGTTTCACTAGCTTTTGGAGATGTATCTTGAAAGAAGTTGCTGGGCCGATGTCAAAGAGGTTACTGCCTATGTCTCCTCTAGGATTTTGATGGATTCCTGTCTCACATTGAGGTCTTTTACCAAAGGCACTTGTGTTTTATCAGAGCAAATGCTGTAAATCTAGCTTCACAAATGTATGACATCATCAATGTGCAAGATCGACTGCTGAAATCTGAAACTCTGAGCTACCTCGCGCTAGTAATTCACCAAGCGCCCGGCACGTGGCGCTGTACTTTCCTGTGCGTTCCTTAAAATTTTATAGTACCTGGTGGTGCCCTTGGGAAGTCTTGGGCCCGCAGTTACCGAGCCAGGGATTTATACAATCATTAGTTTTTATCTAGTCCATGACAATGCACTTGGGGGAAAGATTTGTAATTAACAACAGAAGACGCAAACCCACATTTCGAAACATCATTTACTCATTTCTAGGTTTTTAGCTTTTTGTCAGATATGATGAGATTTGTCGTTTTTTTTTCTCCTAGAAATAGGACTACACTAGTACTAGAAATGCCCACTTGGCCATGTTCTTATTGTTTGATTACGTTTGCAGTATTATAATTTCCTTCAACCCAAAGTTTCTTTGCGGGAATATTTTTCAGCCTCTTGCCAGTTATGTGAAGGTAAAGTGGAGTTTAAAGCATGTACTGTAATCTGCAATATCAGCTCCACAGGGTCCTGATACCCGTGATATGTCACATTACCCCGAAGTGCAGGACGCGTGTGGCAGGAGGGGCGCCAAGAACTCCTTCTCTGACACACAGCCGAGAGCACACTCGTGACCATCCCATGTTGGAACTGAGCCCTGGGACAGACGCCAGCTGTACCTCGAATGCTGGTAATCCTGCTGTTGTGTGCACTGGGAATAACATATGTTACTACTTAGAACGAGGATGGCATGTGGTTCAAGTTCAATAAATCCTAATCATATCCTAGAGCCCTCCGTGCTATACAGAGTCCCCAAAATGGCTCTCTGCCATGTGGCTTTTAAATGTTTGTTTTAAAGATTTATTCATTCATTTGAGAGAGAGAGTGAGAGAACATGCGCGCAAGCAAGGGGAGGGACGGAGGGAGACGGAGAGAACCCCACGCAGACTCCCTGCCTAGCACAGAGCCTGAAGCAGGGCTCGATCCTACAACCCTGAGATCAGGGCTCGAGCCAAAATCAAGAGTTGGTCGCTCAACCGACTGAGCCACCCAGGGACCCCTGCCATGTGACTTTTAAAGCATGGAACCGCTGTCCAGCAATGCTTGGGTGACCATGAAGACTCTAGTCCCAAGTCCAGCATCCAGGGATGGATTTGGAGCTTGGATAAGTACCCAAGACCTTACTGGTTGGTCATCCATGGTCACCTGGCTGTCCGTAGTTCACACTGACCACTGCTTCATTGCAATACCAAAGGGACCCATGTCAAGAAACCCAGGGTATATGGCCTGATTAGGAGGAAATCTAACTATACTTGCTCTGTGAGAGAGAAAAGCTATATAAATAAGTCAGCAGAAATTTAATACAAGTCGCTTTCAGGTTCAGTTGATAAATACCAGTAGGCCTGAGGTAACCCACATTTTTACTTTTCTCCAGGAGAAGAAAGTTACAGCAAAGACATGATGCCCATGAAATCTGCCGACACTAAGTCAATGTGATGAGAATTTCCTCATTGTGATTTGTGGACATAATTCCCTGCTTGCACATCTTTAGAAAATGATCATTCTGAGTGTGAAATCTTGTGAAAGATTCAGATGAATCCCTTAACTTCAGAGTTGTCAGTTTGGATTTCTTAAACAACATTGCTCCAACAAACAGTTGCTATGCACTAAGCATTGCAGCCTGGTGCAGTCGAGGAGAAATCGTTAATGAGCGAATGACGTAACATAAACCGGTGATGGTTTTAAGTTGGGGTGGTGGATGGAAGGGGCACACAGGGATCTTGACAGCTGATAAAAGGAGAATCAGAAATGAAGATAAATTATTTTCTCATTTGCACAGTGCTCACCAATTCTATGAATTCACATGCCAAGAATGTACCATATAAATGCCGCTAATTAACAGCTAAAGCATTTACAAGAAAATGTTGGCAGATAGACTAATTTTTAACACATGAATTATTTTGTAATTTATCTCAAATTACAATACTTTGCATCTGGATTTAAAGTTCTTAATTGCAAAGCTCCTATTTGATAGCATTCTTATTGTTATAGCAGCTACTTTTTTTTAGTGCCTGACATAGACGTTTTATAAATAAGAACTAGCTGCTTATAAGAATGGAAAAAACAGCATCAGATGGTGGTCCAATATTTCCTATGGTGAGGAAAGTGGAAAGATATATTCTTCCTCTGGATTTCTCTTTGGTCCTAAATATTTGGTTTCAAATACTCAAAAATTTCTCGTGGTAAACATGCAGAGTTAAGATTCTAATTGCAGAGTTAAGATTCTAATAGTGCTGACATTAAGTCAATTTGCCATATTAACTGTTCCCCATAATATGATTTCATTGTTTGTTCTAACCTTAAGAAATGGCATCTGCAAAAGTCCTGCTATGGTTAGCACGTACTTATAATAGGCATGAACATTTTATAAGGAGTCAAATTAAAATCTTGATTAAAGCATTAATATTTGCTTAATTAATATTTGGGGGAATATTTTTAAAGGACCATCAATCTTTAATAACATAAATTTACCTTCTTCTATCATCTCAACTCAAAGAAAAAAGCATCTTCCATTGTTCTTCCAAATAATGAATGGTGGAAATAATTAAAGTTGCATATAATTTAAAAATTAGATAATTAAAGTAGCATGTCTAGAGTAACGGGTCAAACACTTCACAGGGCATGGTGAAAACTCGTAGGACAATAGGAATTAACGGATACGTGCAAACATTGGGGCTGAGTATTCAATTAACATGTGTTAAGGAGTCCCGGTTCACTCTAGGTTATGTTCCTTGTTGGGATTCAGACACAGAGCAGAGACTGTTATACTCTTCAAACATGCTGCCGTTCTTTGCATTCAGGTTAGAGCCATGTGGCTAAGTCGTCAACAGGATGTGAAGGACCAGATGTTAGCCATACCAGGCCTGGCCATAAAGTCATCTTATATGTTCCTTTCTCTCTCTCTCTCTCTCTCCCCCTTTTCTTCCTTTGTGAATTTCTGCTCCAACCCAGTTCCCAAGACCCATAAGCTAGTGTGGCATGGGACAGAGGGGAGGGAAAGAAAGGCTGTGTGACAAACACTCCTCATTTGCCCCTCCAGATCTCATTTCTGTCTTTTTCTGTCCTGTTATTTATGAAACCATATTAGCTCCCCTGCCCTCTGACTCCTGCTTGGATGGGGCCAATGGGAAGGGCCCACAGGAAGTCAGAGGGAGGAAGTGGCATTAAATCAGAATATCTGCCCTCCCTGCTCCCTCCTCACCTCATCATGAACAGGACAGTGGCTACATTCTGCTACCCTCAGCTCATCTCCTCTTCCATAGCTATAGCTCTGAACGCATTCCGGGAGCTTTCCACCTGCCCTTCACTTCCCAGTGCCTACCATCTTTTTGGTTCTCTTAACCCAGCTCATATCCACCCACAAAACCCATTGAGTTATCCATGTGTTTCCTACCAGGGCTGATGCGGCTTCATGTACTTAAAAAGGCTAATAAATGTAAACCCCAAGACACAAGGCAGCACGATCAGGCAAACAATGACGAAACAGAGAAAGTAAGGTTTTCCTCCTACTCAGACTCGAGGCACAATGCAGCCTATTTGCAGGCTATCAGAAACACCCCCCTTATCCCAGCCCCTCAGAGGCAGTACTCACTTGCCTGCAGGTGAAGGGAGAGCGCCCATCTCAGTCCAAATCTAGGCACAAGAGGCTAGCTGGGTACTTCTGCACAGCTTTGCAAACTGCTGAACAGCTAGTAACAGCCACGGCAGCCTCGAGCCCAATGAGAGAGCCCCTGGGGACACCCAGATATATACAGGAAAGAGTAGGAAGCCACTCGGGGTCCCATTATAGGAAGGGGGGATGAGAGCCAGAGAAACAGAACCGAATGCTCTTGATGTCAGTCAGCACCTACGTAATTCTCAGCTGATGTGGCCTGGAAGATAATCTTTCTCAGAGGTGGTGTGGGAAAAGTCTCTGAGCAAAGAATGTGCCCTAACAAAAGAAACAACCTCCTTGGAATGGATTGTAGAGTTCACTGGTCATATGCCAAACTGGGTGTGTGTGTGTGTGTGTGTGTGTGTGGGTGTACACGAGCGTGCATGCATGTGTGCGTGGAAGAACACCACTTTCAAATGCATATTTCAGAGCTTATAAAAAATAACTGATCCAATATTCAAAAATTTGGGGAAAAAAAATAGGAGCAAGCTTGGCCATCTGTTCATACAAGTAATTCATAAAACATCAATTCCAGATGGATATTTAAACCTTAGATATTCACTTATTCTACCCTTCTGTGCCTCGTTGTTTTCATTTACAAGGTAGTCTCTTTTATTTTGTATGTAGAACCACTCCCCTCTCAACATTTATAATTTTACACAAAGAAGTCCCATTAACCCCTGACTAGCAAGGGCTGATGAGAAGATGAACTTTACTACCATCACTCAGTCCTTTCTGGGGCGAGGCAGAACTTATCAGCTGTTGGCCACAGTTCATGCACTTGGCATGCGATCGCCAGGAGCTGGTAGTCTGCTGCTCATCCTGGTACACTACTTTGTTTTCATTTCTTCAGAGTCAGATGTCTTACAAATGTAACAGTGTAGGTCGGATGCTCCAAAGACATGTGTAGGTCTTTAAAGGTGTGGAATAGTTAGGAATGTTTTCTATCACCTTCACACTATTACCGGTGTTTCTTTGGTTATATTTTCATGGCACTGCTCAGGAAAGTTTTTTCTAGCATATACTTTGTGCCCTTCATTTTTTTTCTATAAAGCAATGTATTAGAATAAACCATTTTTAAACTCACAGTTTACAAAGGGAAAAGCTGAATTTTTAAGTCAAGTGTTTTATATTGAAATAGCTATGTCAAATTTAATTTTTTTTATTTTCTAAAGATTTTATTTCTTTATTGGAGAAGGGGGAAGAGAGAGCACACAAGTGGGAGCCACAAGAGCAGGGAGAGGGAAAAGCAGACTCCCCCCCGCCCCAGCAGGGAGCCCAACCCAGGGCTCGATCCCAGGAGGCCCGGATAATGACCTGAGCCAAAGGCAGCCACTTAACCACCTGAGCCACCCAGGTGCCCCTCAAATTTAATTTTACTCAATATGAAGATGTTCAAATAAAGACATTTAAAATATTTATCTTAGGGTTATTTTACATTCCCATAATGCTGTAAGTAAATTATTTTTCAAACAACTTGCTAGCTCAGCAATACTTTATTTTTACACTAAGTTCCAGCAATCCCAGAAAAGATTTTATAAAAGTTAAATGTAGAATTGAAGAAGATATTTGCAATACCCTGCTTGGGTTTGTTTTCAGGTATTTCAATAGAGAAACAGTGATTTCCAATTTACATTCATTTTAATGAGTTGCATAATTCTTTTGCTTAAGGTCATTTTATGACACCTGTCCCAACCTACTTTTATATGAACATGGCGCTGTGGGGATGTTACCAGAGTGAGGAATACTTATCAGTGAGACAAGGACCAAAAGAAAAATAAATCAAAATCACAAAGAGCATGCAGTCAAATTTGTGCTATGAAACCCAAAATGGCTAAAATTTCCATCCCTTCTCTTTTTTAGCACTTTAAGACATATTTTCTCTGAAATTAATAGACAAAACACTTCATCAGTTACAGAGAAAATGAGAAGTAATTATTTATTGCTCCTAAGATTTTGTCTAAGTCCATTATGTAAATATAGGTAAAAGCTCATGTTAATAAATTCAATAATTATATCTAGATTTGATCTCAGAAATTTGGTCTACCTCTCAGCTAACAATTCATATTAACCGTGGTACAGAAGAAAATACCATAAATTCTAGGTGATCAACACACACATATAATAGGTATGTTCATATTTTTATTAAGCATTTATTAACCATTATTAGCCCATGTTTCTCACCAGTGAAGACCATAAGCTCTCCAGTAAGACTGTGCACAGACCTTGAACTTGAATACTTCTATGCTAAATAAGCTCACAAATTAGTTATTGTGATACAAAATGTTGTGCTTGTGATATTTGGGCATTAGAAGTGGTTCTGCTGTTTCCAGGCTTCTGCAGAGCTGTAGGCTGTTATGGAATATAATCAATGCAGGGTGCTACGAAACAGAGGACAAAGCACTCTTTGGAAAATAAAACATCCTTGGTTCTAGTTTTAAAAGAAATCTCCTGATGACGATATTCATGAAAGGAGCAGACATAAAAGGGCAAAAGGCAATAACAATTTCACAGATGGAAAACAATCAAGAAAGTACTATTAAAGGACATCAGGGATGCTGAAAATATGCTCCCAACTTGTAGTTACTAGCGTCGAAGACAATCGTCATCACCCACAAATCAACCCAGCATCACTGCCAGAGTTGAAACCAGAAGCCGACGCCAATCTCCAGATATGTTTAGGAGGCACCACATTTTCCCTTCTCATTGAAATTCACTTCCTAAATCTTTTCCTATCTGGCAAAATTTATTTTAATCCATATGCCTGAAGGCTCATGTTAATTTACCGTGCAAATATGATCTGATAGATCCTTCATTTTAAATAGATGAAATAATGTTGAATATTTACACATGCCTTTAAATACACATTTTAAAGCCAGCAGGACCTTGATTATTCCATTTAACAGAGGATAGCCTGAAGAAGTAAATAGAAGGGAGGGGCAAATTAACATGAATCCACAGGTTCTATTTTTTTTTTAAGATTTTATTCATTTATTTGACAGAGAGAGAGCAAGCACAAGCAGGGGGAGCAGCAGAGGAAGAGGGAGAAGCAGGCTCCCTACTGAGCAAGGAGCCCAATGCGATGCGGGGCTGGATCCCAGGACCCTGGGATCATGACCTAAGCCAAAGGCAGATGCTTAACCAACTGAGCCACCCAGGCGCCCCGAATCCACAGGTACTATTAAGGCAAGGGCTACAACAGCTAAAAGCAATTCTTTTTTAAAAGTTCAAAATACTACGGGCACCTGGCTGGCTCAGTCAGTGGAGCATGTGACTCCTGATCTCGAGGTTGTGAGTTTGAGCTCCATGTTGGGTGTAGAGATTACTTAAAAACAAAATCTTTAAGAGGAAAAAAAAAGTTCAAAATTCGAGCCCTAAAGGTGATAACTCCTAATTCATTTGTAAGGAAGAAAGCAAACAACCATCATGGAAGACACAGCATTTGGTTCAGTAAGTAGTAACATAATCCCCATCAGAATTACCTTGTATGGAGAAATGGAAGCAGAAAATAGTAAAATTAGTTTGTTATTTATGATTTTCTAGACAACAAGAAGTAGATTCTGGAAATAATTTCAATTTTGAAATATAATAAATAGACAAATGTGGAATTATACTAGGACAAGGGTGAAAATAATGTATACTGTGGTGGTAGAAAGGGAAGAAAAAATATAAAACAAAATGTAATATTATCGGAAAGCAGTGTGAAGACCTGGGGGCACAGATAAAGAATAAAAAGCAGCAGATTGGGGCACCTGGGTGGCTCAGTTGGTTAAGCGACTGCCTTCAGCTCAGGTCATGATCCTGGAGTCCCGGGATCGAGTACCGCATCGGGCTCCCTGCTCGGCGGGGGGTCTGCTTCTCCCTCTGCCCTCTTCCCTCTCGTGCTCTCTGTCTCTCATTCTCTCTCTAATAAATAAATAAAATCTTTAAAAAAAAATAATAAAAATAAAAAGCAGCAGATTGGGGGGACCTGGGTGTAAATCTTGTCTTTCAGTTATCCACTCTGGAATCATGAATGAGTCAATCCCAACCTTTCTGGGGCTCAGGTTCCTCTGGTTCAACCTGATGATCTATCAGATCCTTGTCAGCTCACAAATTCTGGGAATACTGCCATTTCACAAAGGACGACTTAAATAGAAAGCTCATTTTACTTTGTGCTTAGGAATGGGAATACATGTCCTTTTCCCCCCTAAAATTCCTAATTTCTGCCAACTTCTGATGGGAGATATTAAATGGTGGTGATGTGGCACCATTTACAAGAGTCCCAGTAATCAAGCCACAGATGCTCCAAGGTAGGGTGGAGTTCACTGACAGAAAGAACAGCAAAGAAAAACAGAGGTGAAGCCACTGACTGCAGTCTTCGAGTAGAGTCGAAGCTGGCTACAGAAGATTCCTTTCATCCCTGAAAGGGAAAGTACCCCCTGCAAGAGCTCAGAGCATCCTGACTTTGGCTGGGGAGGCTCCTCAGGGAACGAGGGAGAGTGCAGCAGGGGCAGTTCTTCTTCTTGCCTACAGAGCAGGTTTGCTGCTGCTCAGAACCAAGTATAACATGAGTTCTCAAGGTGTCTAAATGGTCCAAGAGCAAAGATAATGAGGGGAAATAATTAAAGAGCTGAAAAGGAGCAGGGGCAAAGTGTGAGGAGCAGCCATCCAGATACGTTCCTTTTGGTCTGACAGTATCAGCTGTCAGGCCGGTCCTGTGTGCCCTACCAGTCCAACTTAGTGCCTGTTTCAGGGCTCCATTTCTTGCTTTTCTAGGAGCTTCCACTTTGCATCCATCTTTGGCTTCTTCCTCCTTAAAGGAGTCCTCCTAACCTTCCTCCAGTGTCTGGATTGCCAGAACTAAGAAGAGTCAATGATGGAAAGCTTGTGTACGGAAATCTGGTTTATTAGGAAACATTTTTACAAGCAAACTACTAGGATATGGAAAAAGTCTGAGTAACAGGAAAATAAGGGGCTGCATTTGGATGTGGGTGATGTATATTCAAAGTGTCAAAGGATACTATAGCATGGTGAGCTAGCCTGGAGACTGAGAGTAAGACAACGGACATCTTATGAAAGGAACCCAAAGAACATTTTAGAAGACTTCTTAGAAGCTTCAGAAATATGAAAGAAGGGGGCCTGGGTGGCTCAGTCGGTTAAGCATCTGCCTTTGGCTCAGGTCACGATCCCAGGGTCCTGGGATTGAACCCCAGTTGGGCTCCCTCTCTCTTGCTCTCTCAAATAAATAAATAAAATCTTAAAAAAAAAAATATGAAAGAAGGTATATGCCCTGCAAAAACTGGGATTGGAAAGATGAACAGTCAGTAGGAACAGAGAGAACAACCAGCTACAACAGGGATAAAGATAAATAACTGCAAGGAAATAAGACATAACAGGCAAATTAAAATTCACATTGCTTAAGAAATTAACATTATCACAAACAATAGGAATAGATGCAAGAATCAAACACATGTTGAAAAAAAGCCTTCCTGGACTGAAAAAAAAAAAGCAAAATTATTTTTTAAATGTCTCTTAAATACATCCTTTTGAAACAAAAGGATGAAGAAATATCCTAAAAAGAGAAAACAAAAAACAAAAAACAAAAACAAAAACCACCACCAACAAAAAACCATTCACCTACTGTGGAAAACTAAAATGGCCACAATTAACCACTCCTCCCATTGTGTTTTGCAATGTATTTTGCAGTTCCTCGCATCAAGATGTTGAGTCCATTTCACCATCACTTGAATCTGGTCTGGTTCTGTGACTTACCTTTGCCATTAAGAATATCAGAAAAAAAAAAAAAAAAAAGAATGTCAGAAATGTCAGAAATAGCTGTGTACCAGTTCCAAGCCTTTCTTGGAAGCCTGCCATTTGAACAAGCCACACTAGCCTGGAGACGGAGAGAGCGCCCAGCTGGCTTAGTCCAGGTCATCAGAGTCCAGTCACCATGCCAAAACCTTAAGTGCTTAAATGTAAGAGATCTCGGGTAAAATCAGCAGAGGCATCTCTCTACCCTACAGTGGGCCACACAGGCATGAGAGAATCCACCAACCAAGACCAGAAGAATACATAGACTACCCCAAAACTAACAAACAAGAAGAAAGGATTATTGTTGTGAGCCACTGAGTTTTTGGAGGGTTTTGTTAACTGATTTACCTAAAGAGGAACAAAAATTGTAACATGTGCACATGCACACACACATACCTACATGCATGCACACGCACATATCTACAAAAATATGAAAAATGTTGAAATATTTAAAATGCCTTTAAAGGAAATAAGCAAAATTCTAATACTCTAACGGATAATTTGGCAAAGATCTCTTTAGACAATTCACAGAAAAAAATACATATGACTCACAAACAACAATCTACTCAACTCCATTGATAAAATAAACAAAGCAAAGAAATGCCATTTTTACTATATTAAATTGACAACAAAATTTAAGGCTCACATAAATGCTGAGGTTGGCATGGGCAGGCAACCACATGAACACATGTTCTCCTGGTGAGAACATAAAATGGCACAAACCATTCTCATCAGTCTCACATCACATCTTGAGACTAAAAATGCTCACACTCATGTTCTATTTCTGTATGTGCAGTTTTTCAAAATAAAATACTTAGAAAACAAACCAAAACTTGGCACCAAAAAAGTCTTCATGCTCACCTATTAACTCTACTTCTTGGACCTGATCTCAATGAAATATTTATAAATATGGGCAACATTTGGTAACACAAGAATTTCAACAATGAGGGAGTGACTAAATAAATTCAGGTATAGCCTGAATTTAAAAATTTTGTAGTCATTACAAAAATCACATGTAAAGAATATTTACCAAAATGGGAAAATAGGGCAATATGAAGAGAAAAACTTGATATCAAATTTCAGGTGTACACAGCAGGACTATAATTCAATAAAATTATATGTGTATATATTTTTATATGCATAAAAATATGCATATTTAAGACTAAAAGGAAATGCAAAATCATGCTGAGTAATCTTTATGCCCTCAGGATTAGTGGTGATATATCACACACACATAGTTTTCAAATTCCCTATAATAAGCATACATTAATTTTATAACTACAACCAATAAATTACTTTTTTAATGACTGGTTACGGTTTTGGGTGAATTTAGAAGATATTCCTGGCCGGGTGCATTTTATAATCTTTTCATCAGTGATTACACACTGGACAGTGTATAAACTTAACAGCTTTGGGTCTTTTACGAAACTGGGAGACTTTATGAATTCAGAATGACATGATTAAATGCTGAGCTGATCAGAAGCAAAAAGGATAAGATGCGAAAGGGATCTCTGCTGGGTCATTTACAGAGGATAAGTTAATTACACAATGTAATAGACAACGAGTGCAGGTGTGTCTGAAATAGATCTAGGAGTTAGTAGACCAGAAATCCAACATGAATGAAAAAGCTGTGTGTAAAATCAAGTGCATTACTGAAACCTAAATTGACAAGTAAAACATGAGATTAATTCCTCCCCACCCTACTGGTCATGTAGAGTCTTTTATGAATATCATCTACAGTTTTTGGATTCACAATTTAAGAAAAAAGATTCAAAGGAAAACATTATAAATAATAGTATTTCTTCAGAAATGAGATCATGTAGCTCCCCCCCTCCAAAAAAAACAATGTTGAAAATATTTAAATCTTGGGATAAACGAAAAGTAATTATTACATAGCTGGCAATGCCCAGGTGGTCTACTGATAAAATGCCCCCCCAAAAAGTATGAGTAAATCATGTGATAATCACATCATCTCCCTCTCTCTCACCACTTCCACCCCCACCCCCAAACAGTCATATTTTATATTGAACATGTTCCCCAGGGCAAAGTGTGGGAAAAGATATCAAAGGCAATAAGAAAGAATGAAGGAATAGAGGGAGAGAGAAATCAGAGAAGAAGAGAAAGGTGGGGGGAGGAAGGAAGGAAGGAAGGGAGGGAGGGAGGGAGGTAGAACGATGTAATACAAGAAAATGTTTAAGAGATAAAGAAACAGATTGAAAGTATACATTGGATACCAGAAATAAATTTGATATATAACAACAAACATGAAGTTAGTAGACTTCAGTGATAAAGAACAATCCTTTGGGCATCCAGCTAGGAGAAAGAGATCAGTTTATCTCGAAGGGAAGACATCGGCTAACCTTGGGCTGCTCCCCAGCAACATTCAATATGGGGACATGGCAGAAGGTGTCCAAAGTCCTCAAAGAAACTGAAGAGACAAATAAAAACCCTTAGCGAAATGACTAGTGGTGATTCCTGGCTGCATTTCAACAAGGAATGAGAGTTAACACCACCATGAGAACTAGCTCTAGAACAGAATGCAAATGGTCTGTACTGTAAGAAGGTAGAAAGAGAGGAGGCAAAGGGCACTGATTGTTTCATCCCTTACAGCCACGGCAAAACCATAACATTTAAATCTGGTAAAGGAAAAGGAAAAGAAATTTAAGTATATTAAAAATATAAAGGTAAATAGAGAATAGCTAAAAAAAAAATAGTATAATCAACTAAAATTAGGTAGTAGAAGGAAGGAGTAGAAAGTAGAAATAAGTGGAATGATACTTATTTCTTCATGAGTCTTGGGGGCATAAATAGATAATGTCTAAAAAAATCATTAACTAAATATATCTATGAAGCTATAGTTATAAAGGTTGTTACTAAAAGAGTTAAGCCATAACAGATAGGAACTTTCCAAATAAGAGGAAAAAACATACAATAAAACCAAGACCATATGATAAAAAGTTAAGAAATAAAAGAATAACATAAAATATGATTACAGAATTAAGACCAAGCACATCTATTTTATAAGTAAACATATTTGCACTATATTAAGAAATCAAGACAAAAAGACCCCCAGACTGGCTCCCAGAGGGGAAAAAAAAACAGATGGTATGCTCTATTTAAGAAGCACCTAAAATAAAGTGACTCAGAAAAGTTGAAAATAAAAGATTGGGCAAAGACATGCCAGGTGAGTACCAACCACACCTTGGAATTCTGATCTAAATTTCAGACACACTGAATTCAAAGCAATTTGCACCCAATAGGAAAAAGCTACCTTAAAATTGTAGAAATTGCAATCCACAACGAACATCTAACAGTTATAAATATGGCATCACTGTTTAACTAGCAAAACCTATATAAAGTACAAAGTATAAGAAATACAGAAGTATTGAAATTTATCTCTTTCTGCAGAAGAATGGTCACATGAATAAAAAATAAGAATAAAATCACGAGGCTGTTCTGACTGATTTATAGATGGAATTGCATATCTTAAAAGAGAGGATGTGACTTCCTTCCAAATCCATGGAATATTTTGATAATTAATTATATCAAAAATAAAGCTTCAATCAGAAATGAAACAAAAAATAACTCCTGCTCACACTGCAATAAAAATTAAAATCTATAGCAAAACCAGAAAATCAAGGGACCCTACCATCTGAAAATTCTTAAGCCTTCAAAATAAACTTTGTGTCAAAAATAAAATTAAAACCAAGAATACGGAATATGCAGAAAATAGCAAAGATGGAATGCTCTAGATCAGAAAATCTGAGATACAGTTGTGATGTGCTCAGAAGAAATTTCACAGATTACACTACTTATATTAATAAATAAGAAACAGTCTTTTTTTTCAAGTCAAGCAATCTAAGGCCAATATATGAGATTGAACTCTCAGCTCACCAAAATAAAGAGGAAAAAAAATTGAGATTATAGAAACAACCATAAATTTTTCATGGAATGTGTGAATCATAAAAGCTACTGGGCTCCAAAATATTATAATAAATGTAAAAACCTAAATGAATGGATGACGTCGTCCATTACCAATTACAACAAATGAAAATGCAGTACATTTTCAAAGAATAACCCCTCCCAAAATGCACCAGACTTAATCAATTTCACACTTGAGAATTCTACAAATCCCTAAAGGAACAGATAATTTCAATGCTATTTACAATGTACATAGAAAATGAAGGGCAGCTTTTGATTTCTTCTAAAACTCCAGCATAACATCCACACCAACATCTGAAAGAGACAACGCACCCACACAAAAAGAAACTACAGGCAAATTTCGCTTACGTTCTCAATGCAAAAATCTCAGAGTAGGGGCGCCTGGGTGGCTCAGTGGTTAAGCGTCTGCCTTCGGCTCAGGTCATGATGCCAGGGTCCTGGGATCAAGCCCCGCATCAGGCTCCCTGCCCTGTGGGAGGCCTGCTTCTCCCTCTCCCCCTCCCCCTGCTTGTGTTCCCTCTCTCGCTGTGTCTCTCTCTGTCAAATGAATAAATAAAAATCTTTAAAAAAAAAAAAAATCTCAGAGTAAATATGCACAAGCTGAATTATGCAGCACAATGGAGCTCATAACAGGTGTGCAAGGAATGTTCAACATTAGAAAATATGTCAATATAATTCTTCACATTAGTAAGTAAAAAGAGAGAAACTTTATGTTCTCCATTAACGCTGGAAAAGAATGGGACAAAAATTTAGTAAAATTTAACATTTACCTATTTTTTTTTAAAGAGGTCTTTCTTTCTTTCTTTCTTTTTTTAAGATTTTATTTATTTATTTGACAGAGAGAGACATAGTGAGAAAGGGAACACAAGCAGGGGGATTGGGAGAGGGAGAAGCAGGCTTCCCGCCTCAGGGAGCACAATGTGGAGCTTGATCCCAGGACCCCGGGACCATGACCTGAGCTGAAGGCAGACACTTAACCACTGAGCCACCCAGGCGCTCCTTACCCATTTTTTATTTTTTAAGACACTTAATAAGATAGAAAAATATGGAGACACCACCAATATCATAATAATGAGTAACATACTATAGTGAGTAATATAATGAGCATTGACAAAGTGCGTATTACAGGCTTAGTGCTGCTGTAAGTGGGTGTGTACCTATTCAAAATTGTTCTTTTTCCTTTTTCTAAAGCAATGGTTAAATAAGGCAATGGCAGTGGGAATGAAGGGGGCAGCGGCCAGAGCCAATGCTGCAGAATTCTTGATTTATTCTGAAAGTTGAAGGAATCATCTAGTTGCCAAACCAACAGAAGAAGAAACATCCAGTCTCCCTCCCAGAATTCTTTCAACGCTCTTGACAAGACACCTTCGAGTCTGTGTATAAAACACCCTGCTTTATCTAATTACTGGTGTGTAACACATCAGATGGCAGACATATACATTCAGCCTGCAAATATTTATTGGGCACCTGGTGGGTGCCAGACACTGTTCGAGGTGTTAAAGATAAACTGGTACAGATCAGCTGTCTTCATCCAGCTCACTTGCTGGTCCTAAATCTAAAAGCAGGAAGTATTTAGCCACATAAACCCTCTTTATTGGTAGTAAACACTCCCCAGATATCAGGCACTGAGTGAAATAAAAACAAAAACATGGCCCTTCTCTGAGGAGCCCACAGTGTCCACAAGGACGAGAAAGCTGTCTGGAAACAACAAACTACCAATCCTTCAGCCGTGTTCTATTGGCAAAATCAAAGAAGGATGTCCTTGTTAAGTCATCAAACAGAAATGTTAGAGAAACACATCCTTTAGAGGCCTAAGAGCTTGGGATACGCTCGTCTACACATCATATTCACTTTAATATTTTGGAAAAAAATGACATTTTAAAAAAAAACAAAAACCATAAACTCTACTTTCCATTCACCTTGAAAATGTGAATTGAAACTCAAGAGCTGAGAAACACATGAGAACAATATATTCTGACCTTGAGCACAAAAAGTAGCATGGCCTCCAAAACATCAATGCTGCAGAAAGTATTTTCCGGTATCCAAGTTCTCCATGTTCACTACCTCATGGCACAAGGACCCCCTCAAGGCATTCAGCAACCAGGATGTTGCCTAATTTTTAGAGGAATTTCTTTTCCATCTTCCTGGAAAATCACTTTAATACAAAAATTTTAAAAGGCAAAACAGAGCCACCCTATGGTTTCCACATGACTTACTGCCAAAAAGTTGTAAGACAGCCTTGTGATCATTTTTAAGAGGAAAAACAGCAGATTCTATCTTAGTCTCACAGTATCAACTCAGACCAAGACGACTAAAAACCTCACTGGAAGGAGTTGGCATCACTATTTCCGAAACCAAAATGATTATCAACAAGTAGTTAAAACTGGGGTGGGGGGATTATTAAATTGTACTCTATTTTACAAAGGCAAGTCATTTCTAAGGTGAGATTGTTAAGAGGCAAAAGCAGCCAAGAATATACAATCAATCCTAACATGGTTTTCTGCATAATCTTGTGTGTACCCATGTTACCATCTCCTCCACTCAAGCTCATTTTCCTTGTTACAATAAGAACATTAAAAGCAATTCTACGCTAGGACCATTGGGACAGATTTCAAAAATCCTCCTCTGAACTCAACAGTGCCTTCAGCCAAGTAGATGGCTCAAAAGGTGACCAGATGACAAAATACACTATGGAGTACAACAGTGCAGCCTGGCTATGCCCTGAGGATTCGGACAGCCTACAAGCCCTGGACGCCGGCGTCTCAGTGGAGTGCGGTATGCTGTGCAATCTGGTGGACCCGGGGAAGTTCCCGTTATTGCTTCCAGGACCCTGACTTCCTCTCCTTTGTTAGCGCCATTCAAAGGGAAAGCACTGTTTACTCTCTATGCAGGTTACCTACGAATGCATACAGGCAACTAACATCAGACCTTAAAAGGGGGGAAACAGGGGCACCTGGGTGGCTCAGTCAGTTAAGCGTCCGGCTCTTGGTTGTGACTCAGTTCATGATCTCACTGTTGCAAGATCGAGCCCCAAGTCGGGCTCTGAGCTGGGCATGGAGCCTGTTTGAGATTCTCTCTCTCCTCCCCCTCTGCCCTCCTTCCCCTCACCCCCGCCCAGCTCACACAGTCTCTCTAAAAAAAAAAATATGTGGGGGGACATCCTATGCCTCTCTCTCTTCCTTTCCCCTTTCTGTGTTCCTCAGGTTCCTTATCTGTCCTTGGACCTTCATAGTATTCGAAGCTCCTCTTGCTTATCCCTTTGTTCTGTCCCTGTCTGACTCCTATCTTAGCAGAGTAACAGGACACCGTGGAGGTGGAGGGAGGCACGCAGGGAGGTAGGAGTTGGGTGGGAGAGGACAGCTGATGGGGACACATGCTTTGACCTGCCCTCTCTGCTTCTATTTCCCAATTATTCCCTGTCCCTCCCACAACCCTAGATCTGACCCACTGGGCCAAGGCAATGCAGCTATACCATCTTGTCATCTTCCAGGAGCGGGCTCACGGCACCAATGAATGTTGACAATCCCCTTTGGTTGATCTCTCAAGCAGCAAATCTACAAGAACGTACCCCCGGAAGAGAACTGTCCTACCCAAGAGCTGGGCCCTGGTTAGTATTCCAAGGAACACAGGCATTTTTCCTCAACTATGATTTAATCTTTTTACTAAACCAGAGAGACTAATTACACAATAGAGCAAGGTCAAAGAGAGAGAGGCGGGCGTTTGGGAGAATTTTGTTCAGATCTAGGGGAATGAGAACAAGGAGTGGGAAGTGCAGTCAGAATCCTCAGGCCTTGGTTTGGGTAAGCACCCACTTCACCAAAAAAGCCTAAACATCCTGATAACAAAATCTCTTCAAAATACTGGTAGGCTTCGGGAGGTAATTTTATTTAAATGGACTGCAGTAGATTCACCTGTGCATGACTCCCTCAGGCTCAGCAGGGAAGGCTGTTCCCTCCCTTTTGCCTGAACCAATGGACTTGAATTGAAACAAAGTGGAATTCCTAGTTCTTTATCCCTGAACAAGTGAGACCTCCTTAAGTCTCAGTAGACCCATCTGCAAAATGGGACTGATGATAAAATTAACACCTCAGATTCTTCATAAGAGATTAATGAGCCAATGCATGTAAAAGCACTTAATACATGAAAAACAAGCAGCAGATGTTTATTATTATTTCTCAGAGAAACTCAGAATGAACACCATAAAATGAGTTTAGTAAATACAAAAGACGAGAACGTGTTCTTGAATATTCTCTAAACATTCATTAAAGCGACTGTGCTCTTTAAAATGGAATTTATCAAATTTCTCCTTAATGTCCAGATCATACATTCTCTCCCAGTGTCCCATCCGCCTCCACATACAATCACCAGCAGGTCCTCACTGCCCTCCCTGTAACAGAATGCTTCTCGACAGCATCACCCCACACACTCCCTATCTCCTCCTTCGTTCTCTACCATTAACTGTGAAACATGTGCTCACTTACCTTCTCTCCTCTTTATCCTATAATCCTACCTCTTGTTTTTCTATCAGCCTGTTTGATTGATTTGGGGGGTTTAGCTTTTAGTTAAAGCATGCATTTTGAGCCCTAATCAAAGCAACATATTGCAATCTGTTTTTCGAGCACACAGAGGAATGCTCAGAGAGTCACATGGCTCCACATCCAGTGAAATTATATCCTAGTTTAATAGCAGAGTGAGGCATTCGCGGTGCCAGAGTAAGTATATCACTTAGCAGTGCCAAACACTGTGATTAAGAGATGCTTTTCCGTTCGTTATTTGAATTTTTAGGCTATTAGGCAAACATTTACATTAAGTGGGAACATAGGGATAGCTGACTAACTTTTTCAGTCTTAATCTAGATTTTAAATGCCATGTGTACACAGCAGAAAACCTGCAAAATTAAGAGTGACAGCTGCCAGAAATGAGGAAAAAAAAGATGGCACATAGAGCTTATGAGACAATCACTAGATAAAACCTTCCCGCTAGAGTTAAGTGTTAGAATTGAGATGTGCTTAAATGTTGCAGGTTAACAGAAGACAGAGGAATATGTTCAATTTAAAAAGTTCAAGATCTTCCACCCTTTGAGTATGGGCTGTACCTACTGACTGGTTTTCCAAGAGTCTATTATGGAGGGGGAGAGAGGAAAGGGTAACTTTACAGTGGAGAAACCTGACAAACATGACCTTAAGCCAAGCAGTCAAGGTCACCATCAACAGTGATAAGCCGTGTTGACAGCATGTACCCCTCGATAGGGTGTGATGACAGTGGCATGTCACCTAGACGGTCTTCCCCCCAAAGCCCCACAATCTCCGTCTACCCAAGAGAAGAACAGCACACAAACCCAAATGGAGGGACATACTAGAAGACACCTGACCAATAATCCACAATCTGTCAAGGTCATCAGCAACAGTGGAAGTCTGGAAACTGTCACAGCCAAGAGGACCCTAAGGAGACACAAACAACTAAACCTAACATGGTACCCTGGAGAGGATCCTGGAACAGAAAAAGAATATTAAGGGAAAACTAGTGGAATTTTAGTAAAATGTGAAGCTTAGTCAATAATAACACGTTAACATTTCTTTCTTCATTGTGACAGGCGTACCGTAGTAATACAAAATGTTAACGAGGAAAGCTGGATGTGGGGGTGTACAAGAACTCTCTGTACTATCTCTGCAACTCTTCCATAGACGTAAGATCACTAACAACTGAAAAAACTAAACTAATTGCTTTCTTTTTTTTAAGGTTTTATTTTTAAGCAACCTCTACACCCAACGTGGGGCTCAAACTTACAACCCCAAGATTGAGAGTCACATGCTCTACTGATTGAGCCAGCCAGGTGTCCCAAACACTAAACTAACTGCCTTCATCTCAAGCATTTTGTAGGGCTGGAATAAATAACAGGTAAGTTACATCCTATTGTTTGGTTTCTATATCCTCAAATTCCAGATTGGGCCTCACTTTCACCTTCTTCTTGTCCTCCATCTCTATCTAGCCAGCTGTCCCTCACAGGACCGTAAGCTCAGTCTCTTTCCTAATCCCTACCTTGACCTCCTCTTTCTGTTCTCTGGGAAGAGCTGACCCATTCATTGACGTTAATGTATCAAGACTCTGAAGTAATCTACAGTGCTACCTGGAATAATGTTTAAAGACAAAGAAGTGAATTTAAGGGGGAAAGGCCCATAAACTGGGGGGGGCAAAGCAAGATTTTTTGGATTTTTCATCATGCCCAGGGAATGTGAGAGAACTCTCTTCACCAAGACATCTGGATAGAATTTATAAACTAAATCTCAGTATCCTTGCCAGACTTTAAATGAAATTGACAACTAAAAGGCTTTTGCTTTGTAGGTATCCACTTTCAGTCCAGCAGTAAGTTCTCGTTGTAGACTGAATTGTGTCCCCCACAAAATTCATCATTCAAGCCCTAATCGCCAATGAGGCCATACTTGGAAATAAGATCTTTAGGAGGTATTAAGGTTAAAGGTCATAAAGATAGGGCCCTAATCTGATAGAAATATGACCTTATAAGAAGATAGCCCTCCATGGAGAACACAGGAAGAAGGTGGCCTTCTTCAAGCCAGGAAGAGAGCCACACCAGGAACAGAATCAGCCAGCACCTTGATCTTGCACTTCGCGGCCTCCAGAACTGTAAGAAATACATTTCTGTTGGTGAAGCCCCCCAGTCTGTGTGTTTGGTTACAGCAGCCCAAGCTGACTAACAGAGTTCTTTATGAAAGAAAAGGGGGTTTTAGAATACAGGACCAAACATAATTATGTTACCTAAAATGATACACGTGTTGAAAACATCAGTTTGTCAATATTGATAGAAGTATATTTGGGGAAAAATATAAGCCTTGTCCATTTTTTCCCCTTCTAGAACATGCCATTAACCAAATAAATGCAGAAAGATGTTTTTCTTCTTCATGAATATCACTGGTGCTACTTTTCACAGAATCACTCTCTCTAAATTTCAATATTCATGCAGTACATGACCCTCAGATGGGTGTCCTAGTAATGAATGTCCTTCCATTTCTAGATAAGATTTATCCACATTTGCCCACGAGAAAGAATTATATACGATTTTACCCTTTTTTTTTTTTTTAGGCCTTGGATTTTTAAGAGGGTTCTGTGTGGAAGCTTTTCAAGTTTCTTCTATCTAAATTCAATGAGCATTCTCCCAAATTTCATAAACGTGGCTATCTTTCAAGAGCAGCAGAAAATTGCTTGAGTTTGTCAATAATCAAAAGAATTGGAACAAAAGGTCAACCTCCTCAATCATGAGCAGGTGATGATGTTAATCTCACTGTTTAAATGTCAAGACTCAGTTTGTTTCTATCTTGTCAAAATAAAGGGCCAGGCAGTTTTCCTGTGACCTCTCACAGAGGCTTTCTTTATATTTACCACCAAGTCATTCCAACTCAGGGAAGTTGATGCCTGCTACACACCAGTTAAGATCACAAATAAAAAAACAAGGTACAGTTAAGCAAAACCTTTAATTTGCTAACAGCATTCTATTTTTTTCTCTTTAGCTCTGATGGTTGAAATAGTTTCACAACGAGTATTCACGCCGAGAGAGAAAGACGTCAACTCAGAGCTGGAGAACCCTCTCTGGTTCTCTGGTTTGCCACGACTTGGAGAAGAGAGAAAAGGCCCCTGGATCCCAGGAGCCAGGACTCTGGGGCTCAGTCCACCAGCTTTATGACCCTGGGGGTTTGGAAGATGTGATGGCTAAGGTACCTACCGCTCTAACAACTAAAAACCTCAAACTAATCCCAAGTCCTGATTTGAAAGACTGTGAGAAGCAGGAGAAACTCTTCAGGGTGGGCTGTTTCCAAGTTTTGAAGTTTGTGGCACAAGAGCTAAACTGGAGGATAATCAATATCCTCCATGTAGGCTTTCTGCTGGAATAGTTTAAAAGCAGTCCAGCTCGTGCGGAAATATAGGCTTAGCACTCACACGTTGTAAGCAATACAGCTCCTGCCTTCCATTATATAGTCCTCTGGAGGAGACTAGGTAACTGGAAATTCTAGTTTAGCTATTCCTAAATAACACCGAGAGACAGACAGACAGACACAGAAACAGAGACAGAGAGAAGATGCTGTGTTGAAGTATAGCGGAGTGCCAATCCTGGAAGTATCTCAAAGGTCCTTCCATCAATATTCTCAAAGGAAGGAAAACGGTTCAAAGACCTCTCTTTCATTTGATACTGTGGTAGATGCTGTGTTTGAGGGCACTGTGTTTAAAGTGGGTCAATTGCACAAAAGAACAGGCCTTCACTGGGCAGTCTAGAGGGCCTTTCAAGAACACCTTGAATTGGTACTTAGTTTTTCTCTGCTTTCTACCCATCTGCTAAGTGCATTACATACCTATGCTCATTTAATCCTCCAAAACCCTATGACCCAGTTACTACTATTATTTTCAATCCCTCTTGACAATCGAGAAAACTGAAACACCAAGAGGTTAAAAAGCAGGCCCAAAGTTACAAAGCCAATAAATGCAGAGACTCGAAACCTGACCCATGGGCTTATTAAACCATGCTCTTGCCTATAACGCTTCTTGGAGAAATAGCAGACCCTGGTTCTAGACACAGCTCAGCCACTAATTGTCTTGGGGAGCTTGGCTCCCTTATCTCTTCTTACCGTAAAGAGGGCTGGTCTGGAAGATCTTTAACGTGTATGTCGGGTGACCATGAATCAGCCCCCCCCCGCCCCGTTAACTCAGAGGACCCATCCTAGACAGTGGAGTCTACTGGATCTATTTTTGCTAACTAAATATTGTGTGGCACACACAGCAATTCCAAACACTCTGCACGTGGGTTTGCTGTGATTTGGGTTTGTTGTCTATGTCTTGAATATGATATGCATTCAATGAGCACATGTGAATGGATGGAATAAGCTACAGAACCCGAGGAGGAACAGCTGGTTTGTGGTTTACAAGACTGCATATTCCAGGAAACATCTATGTCCCCTGCAAGACCACGATGTGCACCCTTGGCCATGAGCAAATGTCTATAAAGGGAGTTTTTCCTCATCTTCTGCCCCTGTTTTATATTGCACACTTCAGGAAATATTAAGGAAAAACTGGGCGAAGATGCAATCAACAGCAGATCTAATAAATAATCAGAGTACCATACTTGTATCAGAGAAAACCAACTTGTATCATTAAATAAACACACACACATATACATATATACTGAGTAAAAATACAAACTCATCATAAATGTAACACTATTTTATAATCCCAGGTTTAGATGATTTCCACACACCTGACAAAAGAATGGCTACCCAGAAATCGACCAAATTCAGTGGCTACATGGGATTTTCCTCTCCTCTTTCCTTCTTTCCTCACTGGTCTACACACACTCACTAACATTTGGCCACCTTTCCCTACCCGTGGCACCAACTTCCAACTATAATCAGTATTGACCCTCATCCAAAACCATGTGCACAATGGCGAGTTTGGGGAAGAGGGAATAAGCGTCCTATCCTTCCATGACCTGTTCCCCACACCCCCTACTGAGTCTTCCCCAGTCGTGTCACTGAGGCACCTTGCTAGCAGGCCCCTCCCATCTCCTCACCCAGTGTCCTCCTTACCCCAGCCCGGCGCTGGTCCATGCCTCACCCCAGCCCTGACTGGCCTCAACTTCCAGGGCTTTCTTTTGAAACATAAGTGGAGTTTTTCCAGAAAGTCCCTTGAGCTTCTTGTTTTAAAGATCTAGGGTCCAAGTGAAATGAAGAGAAAAGGCCAAGGAAAACTGAGATGAGGAAAGAGCCCTTTCACCTCATGGATGCTTCCTAGTGAGGATGTGGAAGCGACCTCTCATACTCCTGGTGGGAGTATCAATTGTACAAGCACTTGGAAAACTTTTCGGTAGTCTCTACTAAAGCCATCTATACATATGCCCCATGACCCAGTGCCTCCTATTGCATATGGCCCCAGTTCTTCACCCTGCCCTGTATCCATACCAGTCACAAAGCTGGAGAGAGTGGAGATGAAGAGGAATATGTCTCCCACCTCCCCAGACCCAGAAAACAATTCACCTAAGCAACTTGATACATGGGGTTAAGCATACAGGCTAAATGGCCTCCGTGGGCAAGCCAGAGAAGCTCCCACGGACTCTGTGAATAGAAAAGTAGTGCTATTTCCAAACAGGTTCAACACACTACCTGTCAGTGAGCTGGACACGGCCTTTTGTATCAGTGTAATGGTCAAGTCTGAGGTAAGCATTCATGCTTGCTTCCAGTATTATTTACTCTCCACAGAGCTAACTCATCCTGAGTTTCAACTCACGCTCACCTCTTCTAGAAACTTCCCTCATGCAGCCCCTCGCTATCTACCCCTGTTCACCACACTCAAGGCTTAGGCAGGGACCCATTTTCAGCACTCCCACATCTGCCTTTAGAGATGTGTTTTCCACACGGGACTGTAATTTATGTGCTTTTATTCTCCAGTGGGCTATAAGCTCCTCCAGGCTGGGAGCTATAACTTACACGTGATTCCTAGTGTCAGCCTCATTGCTTCACACAAACGTTGTAGGAAGAATGCTGTTACCCTATAAAGCTGCTCCTGCTTCTCCAGCCAATCAAACTCTGACTCTGGTAAATGAATCAACTCAAGTGCTTCCCACTGTGTGAGACCCTCTTTGATCTCTCTTGCCAAGCTGATCTTTCCCTTCTCTGAAACCCTGGGACCTTGAGTTACTGTAAATATCTTCCACTACTCTACAACAGCCTCTTTTTGGCAAGTATCTTCCCAGCTGGATTTTAATTACCGATATCCATATTTTAGCATTTTTTTCTAGCTCTCTCTATACATTCACAGCTATGTTTAGATATATAGATATAAGTCTACCTATCTATTGAACCACTAAGTAGAACACACACAGGTTCTATAACCTGCTCTTTGTCCTCAACAATAGGTTGAGGAAATTTTTCCAAGTCAATACATTTCATTGGCTTCATAGTACTCCATTGCATAACAATTCACCAGCCCTTATGGATGATCATTTAGGTCTTTTTCAATATTTCTCCGTCACAAACAAGACTGAAACCAATATCCTCATACACACATCATTTCAGACTTGTATAATTATATCCTTAGAGTAAACCTCTTGAGGTATGATTGCCAAGACAAAGAGCTGAACATATTTTATTTTATATTCAGATAAACATTTCTAGACCACTCTCCAAAAACACAGTATCAGTTTATAGGCCCCAAATCCTTTTCCCAGAACCACTCCCCCACCATACCCCACTCTTTGAGACTGATTCATTCTTTTGTCTCCTAAAAGTACAAAAACCTGGCAGCCTACAGTCTTGCATCTTTGCCTTAAGAGCCTTGTGTGTGTGTGTGTGTGTGTGTGTGCGTGTGTGAAAGAGAGAGGGAGAAAGAGATGGAAGCTATTGAAAGCCAATGTCAATTAGAATTCTTCCTCCCATGTCTCCAGTCATTGCCACAAGTAAACATTTCATATCTCACTCTTAACATTGCCAATAAAACATGAAAAGACACCTAATCTCCCCACTAACCAAAGGAATGCAAATAAAATAATAGTGACTTTCTTGGGGTTTTTTGTTGTTTTCATTTTCGGATGAAGGCAAAGAGTGGTATTCTTTGTTGATGTTGCCCATGAGGAAAAAGCACCAATGCCTATCCATTTTTTGGTTCTCTTTCCTAACTGCATTAGTTAGCACTTCCAGAATAACCTCAGATAAGACGGTGCCAGCTGTGTATCTTAGTCATTAAGCATGAAGAGGTTTTTAGTTGAGCTTTATATTTTTATTTCTATTTTGCTCACAGCTCTATTATAAACAAATGATTCTTACCAAATGCATTTTGAATTTATTAAGATAAAGACATAGTAATTAATGTTCTTATGATGGGTGTGATGCGAGTCAGACAGTTTCTACTTGCCTACCCATCTGTCTAACAGATAAATTTTTCAGTTTTTGTCCAAACTTGAGATTTGTTCCAAGTTTCCGGACCAGCATGGAAAAACATAGTTAAAACACACATTCTGAGTATATATATGGCCTAAGAATACTAACAGTGTTATCAAGAGCCATGTCACAAACAATATCAAGCCCCGTTTATTAATTCATCTTAAAGAAACTAAGCCAAATTCTGGCAGGATCCAGTCGAATACCAAGAAATCCCAATTGAGGCGAGATAGGTATTAAGACCAAAAGATAAGACAGCCTACAAACAGCTCTCACAGCAAAATCAGGGATCCATTTCTTACCCTCAGTCAGAGACACAAATGGAGCCCAAGAAGTTTCATCACTCCCTCCCAAAATTGATGGAATAAAGTGCCCCCTGATGAAGCCAATGGCAGGAACTGGCATTGTTTCTAAATTCTGCTTCCTCTATTTGGCTAAGAATGAGTTTATTAAAATATTAAGATGTGCTGGTAAGTGGTATCATGCCCTCTCCTGCCGCTTGCAGCTGCTTGTGCTATCTTTAAACTAAATACATCTCTCAGCTTATTACGATGATCAAGTAGCAACCATGTCATTTGGACCCCACAGAGCGTAAGTTACATTAACGTAATATGGTAATTTAGACTGTATAAAATAAATATTATGACACTAAATGCACACATTTTACAAGCAGTCAGTCATTCACTTAATTTCCTTTCTTGATGGACTGTCCAATGTTATACACATGGCTGGGCACTGTGGAGGATGGAACACGTACTTGGGTACCGGTCCTGCCCTTGAGCGCCAAGATAAAAATGTGTGCACCATCACGGACGCACAAAAAAGATAAAGTGCTGTGGCAGTTGCAAGGCAGAGAAGATTACACACGTGCTGGGGTGTTGGAAGATGACTTGGTAGCCAAGTGGCTTTTAGATTAGACTTGGAAAGCAAAAGGGAACTTCTCCACTTAGGAAATAGAGAAGGGGCTTTTCTAGGTGAGAAACAGTGTCTTCAGCTCAGGAACTAAGATGCGACTCGTGGTTTGTGCTGGAGAAACAAGGGTAACTCTTTGGCAGGATCACAGGTTATCAGAAGCATGGAAGTGGGCATACGTTTGGTAGCTGAGATGCGGCTAGCTCGAATAAGACTTCACCACCATGTTGGGAACATGAACATCACTCTACATGCAACCAGGCGCTGCCGGAGAGGCGCCTAAGAAGTTGTGTTTTAGGATGCAGAAAAGGTGAAAGTCTAAGCATTTTAGCAAAGATTGCACACAAAATGAAGTGTGGTATTCTTTACACTTCAAGACACTTGTATTCAATAAATTGAGTATTAACTGATGGATGTACCACTGATAGAACTGGTTATGGCAGACTGTTAGCTGTTGCTCAGTACCTATTCATTCCTTTCTTGTTAAAAAAAAAAAAAAATTCCCAAAATTCAGTTGGTCACAGGCTGACCAGAATGAACACCACACATTCCCTAGCTTGCCTTGAAGCTAAATATGATCATTGTTAGTCATGTGGCCCATATATCCCATGGCTCATGGGATGTAGTCTGATGTGCTGTGCACACCCTCTGGGAAATGGCCTCTAGATATTTGTAGACATTTCTAGAGGGATGTGCTTTCCTCTCTTTTTCCTTCTTCCCGTATGGCATATGGATGTGATGTCTGGAGGTGAAGCAGCTATTCTGGGCAATAAGATGAACTTGGGAATGGAGGTCACATATATCAGGACAATAACAGAGAAAGAGCTTGGACTCTGGTACATGGAGCACCTTCACAGCCCAGGAGCATCTTATCTGACACTTCTATGAAAAAAAAAAGTCCTCTCTCTTCTGAGGTTCAGACAGTTTAGATATCCACCACTGGCTTCTAAAGCAGATCTTATCTGACATGGTTAGGAAGTAACACAAGGAACTTTCTGTAGCTCCATGTCCATCAAATCTGTTAGTTTCACCTTAGGTAGGAGCTCAAAGAATTCTGTAAGGGGTGGAGCATGCCCTATTGGGCAATCCAATCAAACCTGAGAAACTACATCCAACAGCTGGAGAAAACACATTCTTTTCCAGCACACATGAAACAAATGTGAAAATTAACCACATACTTGGCCAAAATTCAGTATCACCAAATACTGAAAGAATGAATTTATAACATCTATGTTTTCTAGTCACAAGGCAATTAAGCTGGAAATCAGAAACACAAGGATAATCCTAATATGGAGTTTAAATATTAATGGCATGATGATTTGTTAATTCCTATCTCCCAATTAGATTGTAAGATATGTAACAGAAATTGACAGATCAAGCTGGTCAAAAAAAGGGGAAAAATTTTTAATGATGTAAATATAAATTTTTAAAATTAATAAGCTTGATCTCAATAAAAACAAAGAATATGAACATGTAATTCACAAGCACAGAGAAATACCAATGGGCAATAAACAATAAACTTACTCGCTAGTAATCAGGGAAATGCACATCAAAATAACAAGATACCACTTTTATGCAACATTAATAATTGATTTATTAATAATTAATAATTGGTAATTTCCCATGTTGGTCAGAATAGGGGAAATGGCCACTGTCCTACAATGCTGATGGACAGTCATATTCATATAGTGCTGACAGTGGGCAATTTGGAAGTATTTGTCAAAAATTTAATGGTACACATTCCATAACCCAACATTTCCACATCTGACTCTACTCTACAGTCATACACTCAATGTGTGTGCAGAGTTCACTGCAGCGTTTTTACTACGGTCAAAATTTATAAACTACCTAAATGTCCCTCAACAGGAAAACTGTTAAATAATTTGTCAGATTCATTGTGAAGAATATATACATTGGTTAAAAAATAATAAAGGGTCATATGTACTAATACACTGTCAAGTGAAAGAAATTACAGAACAAGGCAGGTAGTAGGGAAAGAGAAACACTATAAATACACAGAATGTGAATATATATGTAAATGCATTCTTCAGACAGTCTTAGAAGGTAACACACAGTCTTAACAGGGGATCACCAGGATTGTGGTAATGGATTGGGGGTGGGGCCCAGGAGGTAAATAAAAGGAGGGATTATCCGTTTTTATTCTACTGGTTTCTTTCCTATCTGAATTATTTAAATTTTAACATACATTTTAACAATATCACATTTTCCTGAATTATTTGTGTAGTTTAAAACAGTTTAGTAAATCATTAGACTTACCCCAAATCCCATAGTGATGTGTGGTGGCTCGTGAACTAGTATTCAGCCTCCCTCACTGATCATTGATTGGGAAGCATTCTTTCTCTTTTCCCAAACTGATTTAAATATAATCCTGAAAGGGTTTCTCTAATATCTTCCATGCTTTTTTCAAGGCTAGCTAGTATCTTTAAAATCGTCATTCTGAACTCTAGTTCTGACAATCCTGTAAATCTTGGCACAACTTAAATTGAAGCATCTCAGAGTAAGATACATTTTTCTAGACTGCTCATTCTCACAGCAGTTTGGGAAGGACATGGGCCAATGCCTCTTAAGCACTTTGGGAAAAGTGCCTGGTGCATCAGTGCTCGAAAAATGGCGGCTCCTATTATCAGGAAGTATCTCTAGAAATAGTCATTGTGGCGCAACACAAACTTTGTAACACGTGTGCTTGTTTCCCAGGCTCCTCCAAGGTTCAGCCGTGGTCAGCCTGAGAAAGTGTGTCCACGGGGAGGTGACCAAACATACTCTTAACCTCCTACTCCAGATCACTCTCAACCATCCTTAAGAAATACTTTCGGTCCTGGAAATGACATGTTGAGATTCGCTTAAAGTAAACACGTGTCTAATCTACATCACTTTCCATAGCTGTTTGCTATGCAATCAAGTCAGCTTTAATCCTTAAATGTCTGGAGGTCAATAAAGCAATATATTCATTGTACTGAGTTCTGAATGGGTTTACTATACAAAAGTTAAAAGAGGATAACTGTATCATTTCATTATGGTATAGTCACTTTGCTGGCACGGTTTGGTTCTGATCAGACATCTAGAAGAAAGTCCATTATCAGACTCCAATAGCATATGAGAAGTGAGCTCTCTCACGTCTGAAGTGCTAGACAAACTCAGACTCACACTTGGTGGGAGCTCTGTGTTACTTTTTATAACATACAACTGCACCCACGTAGAGTTAGCACCTTATCTGCAGTAAGGACCTTGTCTTCAAGTGACAAACTAAAACTGCCTTCAACTGTGGCCAATATTCTCTTAGTCCTTTCATGGGAATAGTAATCTTCTATGAGCATGGAGCTGCTAGGACATGGTTTTAATGCAGAACATGCAGTGCGGAGACATTATCAATGTAAGTATTTCTCTCCTTACTCTCAATGAAACTTTATGCTATTTTATTGAAAAATGTCCCAATTGTGTACCAACCCTTTGCTGCAATATTGCCACAAAAATTAATATGCTCAGTATTTGCTCAAGGTTTAACGGCTGAAAACATGTTGTTGACCATGCAAAACAATTTTAATTTACTGTGTTTGCCATTTAGTACCTATGGTTTGCAGCTGAGAAAAAAGGCACTTAATAAGCAATATAAATTATTTTTCTTACTGTATCAAAATCTGATGAAGAATATTTTGCTAGCCGTCCAAACTAAAATATACACTAGCTACCAAGATATTGAACTGCAAATTAACCATGCTAATGTATGCAATTATTATCATGTTTGGCTTATTAAGTATTCTCTGAAATTTATTTTGGTCTAGAAATACATTTCAATTTTTGATAAGGCAGAAGTACTATATGTACATTTTTATGTAAAAGATATTGTTTTTATTTTATGTATTTATTTATTCACTTAAAATCCCCCACACTTTAACCCTATTTAAAATACATTTAATGAACATTATGGCCACATCATCATCTAATGGAAGCTTCATATTCCTATAGTCCCCAGTCCCACCAAAGACGCTTGGAAACCACAGTAGAAATGGTTTTCCCTGACCAAACATAACATTCCTTGTACCTTTTGCCATGCTCTCATGGACTATTTGATAAAAGAGTTACTCAGTCAAGGAGGCAAGGACAGTGTTACAACCAAGTTCTTTGATGAGGAGTATTTACACATCATTTATTTTCAGTAACTAATAACGCCATATTTTCTATGCATCAAAACAAGAGTAATTGTGGCCTCCTTGATCTGGAAAGTGCATGCCTGTGAGTCCAAACAGTATTTGTCTAATGCTCACTGTTAGTGCTCTTAAAATGCCTGTATCTCTAAGCCAAAATTATATTTCCCATTTAGAAAAAGAAAACTCTACTTATCTCTCCTTTTCCCTTCCTCTATTTCTTTGTTGTTTCCAGTTATGTCCAGGGTAACGGAGCCTCTCCTGGGGATTCACAACCAGCCAGAGAGACTCATTCTCCACATCCCCTCCCACCAGTGATGAACCTCAGGAGATGGTCAGTGCCTAGTTACTGCTTAATTACAGTTCCTCTGGTTGTTAACTAAGAACTCAAGCTGCTTGGAAAAAATTTTCTCCCTCAAGCAAGATGACTTGCCATTAGTAAAACAATCAGTAGTAATTAAAAACCTCATTTTCAAATATAGTTCGTAAGTTTTACATCAAGAAAACTGCTTCTCATCTAAACTCTCTTTTAAAATGCTGCCCTAAGCAAAATAAAAGGCCCTCTTTAAAAAAACCTAAAGCCAAACCAAAAAAAAAAGCCAAAATGCAATCACTGTTTTTCGAATAACAACACTGCTCCAATATTTATGAATCCAAATAAAGGATTTTTTGTCTTGCTGACAAAAATATCTATAAAATATTTAATTATTGATATAGTGCAAATATTTTGGCAGAGACCACTAGGTGCTATAATTATCTTCAATTTAAACTTGTGCCCAGATAGTCAATGGGCACTCAAAATGTGAATGCACTCCCTAAAATCACTTTAAATGGATTTAACATTCTGCTTGAGTTCACATACTTCACACTCTTAAACCATTTAAAAAGTGGCTATTCCAAAATCTCTGAACAGAGTAAACTTTAACTCCCCCAAATTGCAAAGTGTAAAAAAAAGAAAACAGAAATGTTTGATTTAATCAAATCGAATCAAATAGAAAAACAGGCACCTTTTTCGAAACAAATCAGGTGAACAAGAACAGATGTCAATTAACTAAATGGAACCTGGGCCAAATGTATTTTCAAACAAGATGCAAAAAGTAGAGAAACATCTCTAACGTGATGGAATTCTGTGCACCATGAGACACATTTCAAAGAATATAACTGGAGTTAACAGGAAACACTAGAGGGCAGAGTTGCATAGTGAAGTTCTTATAACTCTAATTGAAGAAAGGGATACCAATACTTAGATACTTGCTCAGATAAATCGTCAAGACCTGCCACTAATTGACTTACTTTGAAAGACTTTAAACTTTTAACAGATGACCTAAATTCATCCACTACAAAAGGCCATCAAGCAAATTCAGGAAACCCAGATAAGGACTCCATGGACAATATTTATCCTCAGCATGATCTATCTTCCCTCTTGCATGTGTTGATAAATATAAATCTTACTCCCCATGAAATGACCATCATTTTTCTCCTGAATAAAGGATTCTTAGTAACCCACTTTGCTTATGGCCTTTGAAAGCCAAGGGTTGTTAAGTTATGGATGACATTTCCCATCAAATTTGGGGAACTGATTATTCCATTTTGGTTGACTAAGTACCATAAGCTCAAACAAAATGTCTCCATATTATTAAAAGTTTTCTGAAGAGACGGAAGGAGTGTTCACCCTTCAAAACTCCTTTATATTCATATATCTGTCAATGGCAGAGATTTAAAAAAGGGGGCTGCGCAGCATCTCGTTGCACTGATTAATGGAAGCCATCTATTCCAAATGGATTTTGGAAGCCCAGATGTCAGCTTCTGTAGCTCCAGAAGCAACATAAAAAGTCATTTCCCCTCTTTAAGTCAATGTGTGACTTTCATAGTGGCCAACTCATGTTCAGTATCTCCCAATTATATTACCTTGAAAATCACAGCCTCAAACATTCATTCTCCAAATAGCTAAGTTTCCTAGATGATATTCAATGAGATGATGGAGCTTCTCTTTAAAATAATCCACCTTAAAAATTTTATGTTTTTCAACACCAGGAGAAAATCGGCCCAATATTCATTTTTACTTATTTTATTATCACTATACTTATAAAAATCATTATTAAAAATAATTATAATACAGAGGTGCCTGGCTGGCTCAGTGGGTGATGCATACGACTCTTGATCTCGGGGTCCTGAATTTGAGTCCCACATTGAGCATAGAGATTACTTTAAAAAATAATTATAATCCAAAATAGCTGAATTTCTCATATATCACAGTTTTTATTTTAAAATCCTAACCCCTTGATAATTCTGTAGATGGAACAATGAATAACTTAAGAAGAACAAATTGAGCATCTGTGACTCTAAAATACATCTTCACTATCCTTCTTTTCTTAATATCTGATTGTACTCTTTTTCCTTGCTCCTAAATAACCAATATATTGAATCTTTACCATGATATTTGGGATATTACAATGGATTAGGAAATTGGCCACTATCAAGGCTTTTAATATATTGATGCAAATTATAAAACTATAGGCTATAAATATTGACCTTGCCGGTTCATAGAAAACTGAAACCCAGAATGAAATGTGTTTCAGTGGGAAAATTAGTCATAGTGAATATTCATTTACATACCCTAATTCTAGAAAGCCATAAATTAAAAAATTCTGCGAATCACAGTCAAAGATCATGGATTGGTAAGCCTTCTCTGACCAACCTACCTAAAAATTTAACCATCCCTTCCCAAGATGTCATATCTCTCCTTCTTTGCCCAGTATTTTTTTCTTTAGCACTTATCACTAATTTTCTAATTATTTTATTTAGAGTTTATTTATTTATCCCTCTCTGGATTGCATGCCCTCTGAAGGCAGGGATTTTATTCCTTTTGTTTACTCTTTTGTTCATCCCTAGTCCTGGAACAGTGCTGTCAATTAGTAATTAAGTATTTGTTGTATTCTTTAGAATGAATAAACAACAAATACAAAATCTGGCAGAATTGTATGTGTTACAACTCTTGTTCTAACGAGGTTAGAAGTCTGGGATTAATAAAGCACCATCACATGCCAAGAACTCTGAAAATGTTATTTGATTTAACTTTCCCAAAAACATGATGAAATTAAGACCTATGACATCACTGCTGGTCACATAGCTTGGTAAGTGGTTGAGCTAAAATTTGGACCCTGGTCTGCATATTGCTAAAGTCCACACTTTTTTCTATTATATCACACTGACCCTCATATAATCTCAACCCCTCTAGAAGATGTGTAACAAGTTTTTTAAAGGAGGGGCTTAAAAGTTACAAAAGCTAATTGTGTCCACAAACTCATACTCGGGAGGCTCTGGAGACCTTGGAAGAAGCAGTTGAATATTTATGAATGGCAATAAGTTTCCCCTACTTACTTGAAAAGCACAGAGTCCCACAACTCCTCAATTACTCACACCAAGTCTCAGGTGATTGGGGAAAGAGAAGATAATGAAAAATCACGGTTTCTTCATGATTATGGGAGAGGACAACTGCACAAATACACGGGTTAACAGAAGATTTGATGGGGGATTTGAAACACATAATCTCATTTAGCACATAATCACCATGACTGCAGAATCATAGACTCTCCCTAAATTGATAACTTCACAAAGAAGCTAGCTCAGTTAGGGAGATTTGTCTCTTCCTCCCCATTCACTTATTCAATCATTTATTTATATCAGTATGTACTCATGGATGTTTATATTATAGTTTAAGTTATAATCCAATACTACATTATTTATTCCATTGCTCAAAGTATTCCAGATTTAGCCATTTCAGGTTGACCTTTATATTGCTTTGCTATGCCTCCATCCTTTTGTTTTTCAAGCACTTCTTTACTTTCTGGTACAAGAGACTCCAGCCTCATCTTGTGTAAGAACACCATTTTGTATGTGACTGGTTCCCTTTATTGGAAAATGGTATTGGAACCAAGATCTGATGCTAGGTGGGTTTATTACTACTGGAGTGTCACTACCATTAGGCTCCGTCAGCAGACAGAGCTAGGAAATGGATGTGTGTATACTAACCCATGCATAAGCACATACCTATAAATATTTATATCTATCTTGAGCAAAACATGAATTTATACTGATGTCTCCAACTCTAATCCAGGACCACATGGCTCATTCTAGCATGCCCTGTTTTAACCACTCAGTTTATTTCCAGTAGAAGTATTAACATAATCTATAATTACCTAGTTTTTAAAATTTATTTGCTTACTTATTTATGGTCTATCCCTCATCATCAAGGATTTAAAATAAGAAGCAGAGGTTTACCTAACTCTGTAGCTTTAGGACCCAGAACAGTGCCTGCTACATAATAGTGGTTAATTTGTTGGATGCATGAAAAAATAATCAACAGAAAACTATTGATTATATAATTCTTAATAGGAAATAACAAAGATAGAATATTTTGAAGCTAACCCCTGACATGAGTAAAATCATCTTCTAGACCAAAAATAAACACATATTAATCCATCGCTATGCCATTATATTAATCATCTCCACGCATTCATCATCACTTAGCATTGAAATTTTCCCTACGAGCAATTCAAGGAATGGTTGGTGTTTTCCCCCTAAAGTTTACTGTAGTAGAGCTTAATCATGTCCAAAATGAAAGTAGCATATTCTATCTCAAATTTCCTTTTCTGTAACAGTAAAGTGCAGGTCAGAGAGAAGAGGCAGGCAAGAGGCAGAGATGAGTCACCCACTGGTACATGTTTCACCAAATTACTCAAAAAGTTCTCAATACCCAAGAGCCTTTCCCTCCATAGTCTAAGAACCATGTGTCATCCAAAGCTACCCAACAAATTTTGGCACAATTACTTATTATCTTGTTGGCTTAGCATTTTTTCTCTTTAAGATTTTATTTATTTATTTGACAGAGAGAGAGAGAGCATGGGCAGGGGGAGGGGCAGAGGGAGAGGGAGATGCAGACTCCCTGCTGAGCAAGGAGCCTGATGTGGGACTTGATTCCCAGGACACTGGGATCAGACCTGAGCCGAAGGCAGATGCTTAACAACCGAGCCACCCAGGCACCCCCTTTTTTCACTTCTTTATATTACTTCTCAAATTGCCGACAAGTCTTGTCTAGATCTGAAAATGACTTTAATAGAAGCTATAGCAGTAGGACTGACAGTCCACCATAAAAGTAAAGGAAACAGTTTCGGAAGGGATGAAAAGGTGATTTTATATTCAAAATTTTCTTTCAACTTCCAGGTTTGAGCTTGGGCATGCTTGGTCCTAGAGAATACAACAAGGGTAAGGATCAATAACCTTTCCTCTCTAAAAGGACTGGAGCTTCCTCTGGCAAGCTCCCATCTACTTGCTCCCACTAAAAATAAGGGAAAATGTTTTCAAGAAAAGGAAGAAAAAGATGGAGTGACCATAAAACAAGTATTTACTGAATGCTGAATAGATTGCTAGTAAACCCTATGCTCTGTTCTACTCTACTATAAACTCTTTAAGTTCTTTATTTTTTCTTTAAACTAATAAAGAGATTCCTCTTACATGCATATTCATGTAAAAAAATTGCAAATGTAACATAGAAAAGAAGTTAATACTGGGGGAGGCAGTGAGGAGAGAGAAAAGAGCAAAAGTATTTCCTGGAATATTCTGGAATATTCTTTCACAAGAATATAAGTAAAATTCTCTGATATTTGTGAGAAACGTTATTATTCCTAAAAATCTTTTTGAACAGGCTGAACAAACCAAGGCGAGCCTGTACACATTTCTTGAAATAGTTCCTTGTTTATTTGAACTATATTGTAACTCAGAGTCGTGACACAAATGAACATCAAGACACAAGTGCATGTCCATATATAACAAAGGAGTGTCCAGAGGGTTCCTGTAATTAGAGCTAGATGCATATGGGAGGGCCCCCTGCGCCCAAATTAAGCTTTGGCCACTTGCACATAATTAGCATACCAAAATGAGAAACAAAACCAAAGGCATATTAAGGCAATGACACTCTATTACTATGATAAGGATACGCTGCCCAAGTGTTATCAAAGTGAACTGTCTTGAAGAGATAAAAACTGGAGAGAGAGCATGGCTTTTAGACAGTAGTTTCCAGAGCATACCACACCAAAAGGAAGGATGGAATAAGAAATGTCTCCTCAGTAAATTCTCTTATTGACTTTGCCTATATAGAAATGCTTCCAGGTTTCTGTCATGTCTTCCCACGTGACTGCTTCCTGCTGAGGCCATCCACCTCTACCTACAAGGGACATCCGTTTGGCTAAATCTTATAGAACAGCTGTTGAATTATAAGTTATGCTCACAGGGATGATGCTGTCAAATATCCAAGGATAAAGAAAGCACAAGCCACAGTGCAGTTTTTCCTGGAGAGACCTCTGAGTCTACCATCCATTTACCTGCAATTGCGGGCGACCATCTCCTGTCGGTCCCCCTCCGCCGCCCCCCCACCCCCGCTGCTCCGAAGGGTCAGAAGCACACACGCTTTGCCCTCAGTCATACCACATTCTACCCTGACAAGGTCCGAAAATAGAAGGAAGCCAAGTTTATCAGTCACATCACAGCAAAGCCACATGCCAAGCAGGAAATGAGCAAGAAAGAAATAGTCTGTTCCCTTGCTACATCTCCCTGTGCTGGAATATTGTTATCACCGGTGGAACAGCACATTTGAAGTTATATTACAACGGTACAGACATTTTGTCAAAAAAAAAAGTCACCTTGTTTTCTGTCAGGTGACAGATTCCACACCAAAAAAGTTCTACCAAGTAGACATTCTTAGCAGCTCGTCTATACCCATGATCATACAGCAAAATTTCCAACAAATTATTCAAATTCTCAGAACAAACCCATGAAATTCTTCAACCATGGGTGCCTGGGTGGCTCAGTCGGTTAAGCGACTGCCTTCGGCTCAGGTCATGATCCTGGAGTCCCGCATCGGGCTCCCTGCTCGGCGGGGGAGTCTGCTTCTCCCTCTGACCCTCCCCCTCTCATGCTCTCTCTATCTCATTCTCTCTCTCAAATAAATAAATAGGGCGCCTGGGTGGCTCAGTTGGTTAAGCGACTGCCTTCGGCTCAGGTCATGATCCCGGAGTCCTGGGATCGAGTCCCGCATCGGGCTCCCTGCTCGGCGGGGGGTCTGCTTCTCCCTCTGACCCTCCTCCCTCTCATGCTCTCTGTCTCTCATTCTCTCTGTCTCAAATAGATAAATAAATAAATAAATAAATAAATAGATAATCTTAAAAAAAAAATAAGAAATTCTTCAACCAGTGACAACCTCAAGAGAGCACACGTGTCCCACATGGGTAATTCCACATTCACAGAGTCTCTTTTCATGACATTTTATTTTGTGAAAAGAGCAGACATGTCTCTCTGGAACCTTTTTTTTTTTTTTTAATTTTAGGTTTTAAAAATAGATCCCTCTATTACTCTTAAGGCTTTTTCCTGTGGTCTGAAGAAGTGAACAAACTTTGCCCTAGCACACTGAGAACAGAATTATTAGAAAAGCAATTTAAGAACAAGAGGAGAACTAACAGCCAGTAGATGGCTGACGTGTGAGCAATGAATGCAACTTGTTTTCCTTAAGACATATTCTCACTGCATGAAGATGAACATGACCCCCATGGTTCTGTTCATCTTAAAAGACATTCGCTTATGCATTCATTCATTCATTCATTCATTCATTCCACAAGTATTCACTGAATGACCACAGAGTGACCAAGAAAGAGAAGTTTTCCTAAGCTATGTTGAGCTGTGTTAGGAAATTTGTTCTAAAACCCTTCCCATCAGCTTGCCCTCCTAGAAGGCAAGCTTGGAAACCCCAATCAAACTAAATATTATTTTAAGACATTCACAAGGGGGTATTCTAAGCATAGCTGCTGGGTTGCGGATAGCCTGGAAGGACTTGCTTTAGGAATGGATCTGCGAACCCTCTCTAAAATGCATTCTACAACTCAAGGACATGAGATGGTGGCCTAGTCCAGGGACGCTGAGGGCTTATTCTGGGATGTCTCTGCCTTCTGCTTCTAACTTAACTAAATCTGCTCCTGGAAATGGAGAGTCTGAGTCTGATACAACCAAGAAACGGTTTGGAAAAAACAATGGTTTTAATATTTAGTATTAAGAAGTTAATAGCATTTTGTTATGGAGCTACAGTGCCACCATTTTCTGAATGATATAGGTTTATGATGATTTCACTCAAAATTACAAAGAAACACATACAAATTTTGGGACACTTCGCCCCTTTCATTTTCTAAGAGGTCAGAAAACACCTATGTCCATATCAATACTCAATTTGTGTAAATCAGGGGTTGGCAAACTTTTGCCAAATCCATTTGGGCCCAATCCAGCTCAACACCTCTTTCTGTGTTGCCCACAAGTTTTTAAATTTTAAATGGCTGGGGTTGGGGGGGAGACAAAAGGAAGATATGCTTTCCCGACACATTAAGGTTACACGAAATTCAAATTTCAGGGCCTACAAGCGAAGACTTACTGGAACACAGACACACTCATTCCTCCATACAATGTTTCTGACTGCTTTCATGCTAGGACAGTAACTATAATATTTTAGGCCCTCAAAGCCTAAAATATTTACTCTCTGGCCCTTTATAGAACAGATGTTCTAACCTCTGGTTTATATAAGAAGATAAATATCATCAGGTGAAGACATTCTGGAGCCATAGCAAGGTTCCTCTACCCAACCACTCCCAAATTTTCTTGCCACCATAAATTACTTTGACCAAAAAGTCTGCCCAAGCTCCACCCCAGCGGGGGGTGAGGGTAGGGGTTCTTTCTTCTTCAGGCAGCTGGCCAAGAAAGTAAAGAAGAGAAAGGTATCAAAGTGGAAATATACTTTAAAAGAGGGAGGGAATGTACCAAAGCAAATGTGTGTAGAAGACAGTTTTGAAGAGTATCACCCATCTGGGCAACACCATCCCCAATCCTCTTTCAGTAAAGGGTAGAAGCCCACACCCGCACACAATGCCTAAAGACTCCATCTCTTTTTACTACCATCTCAGAACAGAATTTGCCTTGAGACAAATTGTAAAATCCCAGTACATGTGGCCTATACAATAAGTAAGACGGCTTATAAGTACACAAAGTGTAATTTACATATTTTATTCAGCAGAGAATCATTAATCTGTTCTAGTGAGTAAAATGAAGATTCATGTGTTTTGAGAATTAGTAAGCAAATGAAACAAAAATAATTTCAAAGGCGAGCAAATTGCCTCATGATGTGTTCTTTATTTTGACATTTTTAATTACCTATAAAATATCCCAACATATGCATTTAAATATTACATTTTAATGTTGTTTCTCAGTTGTTCAGGCACGGTAATGAAAAGCTTCTCCTCAGCTTGTCATTTGCTAGCAAACCTACAGAGAATGTTAGTAAGAGCAAAAGTTAGAAAAAAAAGGGGGAGGCTCACCACGCCAACCAGGTTGTACGCATGCAGACATTTTTAAGCTATAAAATGCAAATGCCTTGAAGTATTTCAAATGACAGCACACAATACTGCTAAAGTTCATGCTCTGATGTTTTCTTATTACATTTTCAGAATCACAGTCGATTTTCTAGAATAACTTGCCAACTTCTCCTAGTGCATCAGCTATATCGTGAGAATGACTACATCACTTCTGAAGGTAGTCCGCCCCTTTCATGCCACAGCCCCATTTAGGGAAATAATGACTCCAGGGTCCCCAAGAAGTTAAAGTTCTATAAACACTTTACAAATAAGGTCCAGAATATGAGCCCCGAGGAGCCTACCTGGTGCCAACTTCCTCTCTAACTCAAAACTGTCATGATGAGTGAGCCCCAGGGTTTTAAGAATTTGGATAAAAATGAAAAACACTCCCAAGTTGTTCTCCCTCTCAGAAGACCTTCCCATCATTCTTCCTGCTATGAGAAGACCTGTTGCGCACAGCACACTGTAGGTGTTGAAAGGAAAAGCCGTAAGGGGAATGCTGATAAAAATGTGAGAGGCTAGGAAAAACGTCCAGGGGCCTAATACTCACAAAGGTATATGGCCCACAGGCAACTCTCAATGCGGTCCAAGGAAGATCCTTCCTAGTCCTTTCCTTTGGTACTCTACATAAGGGAGGAAGAAGGAAAGCTGATGGAAGCCACTATTCACTCTGACCGATGCTCTGCCAACTATCTGTGTTTCTACAGCATCGCCCTCCCAGGGATCTCTGGGGGCTTCTCCAACCTCCTCCCACTTGCACACATCCCACCCAGCAGAGGGATTTCCCAAGTGTAAAGAAATGATGCCTGAGAAGCTGAGCAGCACTGCTCTGTGCTTGGCTACCTGTGGAAGCATCTCGTAACTCTGATTAAGACACGTGAGGAGGGATATCTGGAGAGTACGCATGCTCTTGTGTGCTGAGATCGTCATATCGCATTACACCTCTGAGTTTTTTAAATGCTGATTCTTTCATTATTTAGGAAAGCAAATTTGTTCAGACACTGAGATGGGCTCTCCCAGAAAAAGCGGGCGGAGGGGGGGGGGGCGGCGGGGAGGGCGCAGTGGTTAAACATCCAGGGAAAAAGAATGATCTGGAATAAGAAGTCCTTAACTTCACATTGGTGACAAGAGATTGAAGGACACAACAGGGATCCATGAACCACTGAAGGTCCCCAACTGTTAGCTGAATGAACAAGTAATAATAATCAGAACCAACATTAAAATGGCACCTACTATGTGCTGGGCACGACACTAACCACTTTACATATATTATGTATTTAGTCCTCAAAATAGTGGATAGAATAGGTGCCCTTATGATTTTTAAAGATGAGTTAACTGAGGGGCGCCTGGCTGGCTCAGTCGGTAGAGCCTCAGACTCTTGATCTCAGAGTCACGCGTTCCAGCCCGATGCTGGGTTCAGAGATCACTTTTTAAAAATGAGCTAATGAGGCACAAAGAGTTAAGTAAGTTGTGCAAGGTAATACAGGGAGCACCTTCCATTTACAGTGTATTTTTCTGTTTAGGCAGTGCGCTGTCTTTTATAACAAGTCTTAAGTTTCCCATACAATATATTACCAAATAAATGTTATCTCTTCAAACATCTATATTTCTTGAACAAGTACAGAAAGCATTCATAAACCTGAATATAGCTTAATTAGTTAATGTCACCAACATCTCAAGATAAATTTGATCTTATATATTCTTAGATTCCACTAATTTTATACCATACTATGAGATTCAAAACAGAATTAGCTTTTACTCTTGAAATATTATTAGTGCACCATCTTGAATATGTTAATCAATAAAATAGATTCTGCAAGTAGGTAGGAGGGTAAATGCATGTTAATTACTTGGAATGTCTTAATTAACTCCTACTGCTAATGACACAGCGATTAAGATTTAAGTATGTTTAGAGGGTATATTAGTTTTCTACTGGGTCATGTTGCTGAACATCACTAAAATCCGCAGGAATGGGGAGTTTTAGACCCAAGTTTTCAAAGGCCACTAATATTAAAGAGAAAAACAAGTAAAACTAAAGTTTTAGACTCTTTGCAGCACGAGGCCCAACTCCCCCCCCCCACACACACACACACCTGTTTCCTGGTTAGCTGCTCCTTTCCCTTCTTTGTCTCCATATCCCCCTGAGTACCAGGAAGTACCTCATGGTAGTAATCACTTCTGAAAGTGCTTGAGGGTATGCATCAAGCATCACTCCATACATTTTTTTTAAAGCTTTCTTTATTTCTGAGTGCTGGGAGAGAAGTTACGGTGGTGCTTGGTGACCTATCTGGGCTTAACAAGTACTTAATGCAGAGACCAGGGTAGGTAGATAGAGCTATTTTTAGAAGCTATCTCCTATTGTGAATTAAAGACAGCCACTCTCTTTCAAAGGACAGACTCCAAAGGTGAAGTCTATTTTCCCTTCTCTTGAATGTGGGCTGGTCCTGTGACTTCCTTTAATCAAGAGAATACAGCATACATGAAACTGTGTTACCTCCAAGATTGGGCCTTAAGAGATCCCAGCACTTGGACCTCAACCAGCATACTGTGAAAACTCCTAGTCACATGGAAAGAGAACTGAGGCCCCAACTGACAGCCCCAGCTGCCTTCCAGCCAACAGCCAGCACCAAGAACAAGTCATATGAGTGAGCCATCCTGGATTGGAGCATCCTAGTCAAACCTCTGGATGGCGATGGATCCCGGCTGACACCACATATGGAGAGGAACCTTCCAGCTGACCTCAATCAACCCAGGCTCTGAAGAGATCTTAACTGATTGTTGTTCAAACTACTAAGTATTTGAGAGGGTTTGTTACACAACAATAAATAGTCAAAAACTTTCTAGACCATCTTAGAGACCCAGGCTAAAACCAGTTCCTGAGTGACTCAGCTTTGCACAGGACAAAGGGCCATGATAGGCCCAGAAATGGCTATGATGGAATTGAGAACACTTTCTAATATGGGCATGGAGGCTAAGACCATGGACCTCAGAGCCAGACTGACTAAACTTGAATCCTGGCCTTGTCCTTGACTAGATACGTACCCAGTAGAAATTAGGTAACTTTTCTGTATCTGTCTCAGTTTCCATTTGTGTAAAATAGTGATCATTCTATTCCCTACCTCACAGGTTTGTTATGAAGATTAAACATCAGTATCAACACATGTAAAGCACTTAGAACAGTGCCTGGCACAGAGTAAGTATTCAGCAAATATTCTCTATTAATTATTTATTCTCTCTTCTATTCTACATCCAAGGAACCACCCACTCACAGCTATGGAGGTCTCTATACTTAGGACAGAGGGATAGGGAAAGTGATGGGGGGGGGGGGTTGCCAAAACATACTTCCTGTTGGATCCTATACCATGAAGAAATGGATTTCTGCCGGGTCATAAAAGCATGAATGTGATAAATGTGACATCTGATCAGCCTCACAACAGCAAGGGAGAAAACCAAAAATCAGAGTAAATGCTCAGTTTGTAGGTGATCCATAACAGAAATGTCAGGCAATTAATATAACTTTATCTGAGAATAAATTGCTCCTAGGTAGAAGAATCCACACTGTAGGAAACTTATAACTGATTTCCACTCATTAGGAGTACGGAGTTTTTTAATACATATAACACAGTCCTGGAAAGTTACTTTCTTCGGCATGATCTAAGCTATCATCATCACACTCATATCAACTTGTTTCTGAATATTATTTTCTAATTCACTCTAACAAACAGGTCACCTTACAGATCAGGGTAGTATTTGCATATGTCATAATAAAATTAATTCTAGTGTATTAGTAAACACTGGGTTAGTTTTGGGGTTTGGGTATTTTTTAAAATTTTTTGGTCATATCATACACACACTTTGGGGAACTGCTTTTGTTAAAATGATATTGAATGATTTGTTTTATGAATGAAGCAAAACATAGTAGCAATCAATTCATTTTGCTATAGAATTAGTAAACAGTACTTTTTGCCCCAGCTCTTTGTCTCTTCTCTATTTTAAAATTATATCAAAGACCTATTTCTGTTTACTTCAAAATGAATCATCCCACATGAGTTAATATATGGTAGCCATAAGTTTCTGAAATACTTAGCATTCTATTTGAGCTCTTGAACATCTGGCCATAATGCTTCTCATGGGACTTTTCACTGGAGTTCCAAATTCCCCTTTTCTCATCTCCCCATGTTTCTAGTCATAGAATTATTGTACATCCAATGATACTACTCTTATCCTTATATCCAGACATGATTCCATCTGTTTTTCAGGACAACTATGATAGATCCATAAATTGATACCCAGGTAGTTCAATCAATTAGAGGTTCTGGGAACACGGGTCAGGTTTGTGCCTGTCTTCAGCATGATAGCATCACTTATCCACATTAGTTATTCTTCTTCTCTCCAAATTATTTATAAGCCTTTGGTCAACTTGAAAAAATCCACATTTTCTTCTCATGCCTGCTAATCATGCTTTAAATGATGACTATCAGTGATGCAAATTAATTGCAAACCATACGAAGGATGCGTAAATTAAAATCTATGAAATTTAAATTATTAATGCAGTAGTAATTCAGCTTCCAGGTTCCCTCTGCAATCCCTAACAGTTTCACCTATTTTATACTGCTCAATGCAAACTACATTGGTTGATGTAAACAGAAACAAGGGACACTAGATTTCATGACTTTCTTCCCCCTCCTAACTTTTCGATCCCCTTCCCCCTCTTCCTTCTACTGCATACTTCATCTCTGTTTTGAACCTACTCTTCTATGTCTGCTTAACTTCAGCCCCACGTCACTACCAGATCTCATCAAGTATACACTATTCTGCTTTAATATGTCATTCTTAATATTTTGAATTTTACATCCCACCAGTCTATTCAAAGAATCTGAATCAGTTTCACCATGAAAAAACCAAAGCCTATTTTTCCAAGGGCATTTGTAGGGTTATGGGTATTGTGTTTTATGTGATTATACACAAAAAGTTTAAGAATACACACAATTTCAGTGGTATTATTGAGAGTAACTGTTGGAAATACTTCTGCATCCACTATGTAAGTTGAACACAGCAAATGGAAGTAGCCAAATCTTCCAAATGCATCACATGAAAAAGAGCCTAGTTAAGTGAAAAAAGTTTTCAGATTAGAACTAATAGATTTAACTGAAGTTTCCAGACTAATAAAGTTCAGCTTTACTTGCATGTGTCTCCCATTAACAGAGCCCATCCTGGGCTTCAATGCATAATTAACAAGAATATTATTAAAATAAATTGTGTAATATTTCTAATTAATAACTAGTTTAATTGAAGTATAAGTTTATCAACTTGCCCCTTTAGGAACAAAGATGGGCATAAGTTTATCAAAAAGCAACAAACTAATAAAAGAAACCACTTGAACAAAATGTCTCTTTAGTTTCTCAGATAAAAATGTCACAGATTTCTCCAAGCACAACTCAACAAATTCTAAATCTTGGCTTTATTTTATTTGCATAAAATGTTTGTAAGTAGCATAGGTAAATATCCTTAGTAGTAACTGAACTCAAGTGCACACATGGTTAGCAAAATCATTTCAGGGTAAAAAAAAAATGTCATGGATGTTTACCTGGCAAGGCTGTTTCATTTTAATGGCTATGACATGGTATCTGTAACAGCAGAGCTCACAGGTCCAGGAACCCCTCTCGCTGATCCACTTCAGCAGGCACAGCTGATGCGTATACCGAACTGACCCATCACAGCGGCAGGGGTTTAACAATTCCCCCTGAAAAGAACACAGCCCATGTGAATATTTATGCTCGTGTCTCTATTTAAAAAAAAAAAAAAAACACTAACGCTTTCTTTTCTTTCAAAGCCATTTACCCGGAAGGATACAAGCATCAAACTCTCCGAGAAAATAAAATTAAATTTTTATACCTCTGATGGGAATGAAACTGAAGTCTTAAAACTATTTCAAAGGTATTGCTGAGAGTTATGACATAAATGTTCTACCAACATACAAAATGTCTGCAAGATATAGCTCCCAATACCCTTGAGGGAAAGCTGTACTATGAAATCTCTTTAATAACTTTTAAGTGGATGGTCAGATGCATTTCCTCTGCAGTTATTCTTAATCATCGCTAAAGAAGAAATGCATGGCATCCCAGAAAGTAGCTTGCAGTAGCATTATGCTTTTATTTTTTTCTAAATGTAGCATCATAAATATTGACTTAGGGCACTATATTCCTGAAAGCCTGCATATTCTAATGCAATTTCCTCGCCTTTAAAAATATTAAACCTAATGTTTTCTCAGACCACACATTTTGTAAGAGATAGGTTATCCTGTTGTCTCCATGATTACTCTCTTATAAGTTTGCATGCACCTCTAATGGAGTTTTTAATTTATGTTTCTAACAAAATACAAAATACATTGTTAGCTAAATAGGCTTTCTTTCACAAGGTCAAAGTACATTTCCTATTTCTCTTGTAAAAACTATAACACGCTCTTCACAACAGTGAGATTAAGTCATCATAACTTGCAATGTGTAAAGACCCTGCCCTTTTTGGTTTTGGCATGACTCACCCCCAGTTTGTATTCTAAGACTATCTGCCTCAGGATACATTTGTAGAAAGGGGGACATAGGTTTGTTTCTAAAATCCATTTAGCAATTCACAAAAGAGATACTTAGGGCATGATCTTTAAAGCACCTGAGGAATGCGTACTGCAAAACCAGGTAGGAAAAAAAAAAATAAGTGTAGATCAAATTAAACCCTGCATTCGCCACCGGGACATTTTCATCTGCCTTCACAGCAAGGGAAAAGGGAACACAAGTAGCAGCCACTTAGTTGGCCGGACCAGACCAGCCGGGTGGCGAGGAAGTGGGAGGCGAGTGCTGTCCGTGGTGCTGAAAGGTCGATCCACCGGGGCAGGAGCGGGTCCAGTCCCGACCAGAGCCCACGGCCAGCTGCTCCGAGGTCCCCCAGGGCCTTACCTGCTCCGCGCCCTGGAAGCAGATCTTGCAGATGGGCTGGTGGTGCTGGTGCTGGTGCCCGGCGCGCTGGTCGCCACCGCCGCTGCTGCTGCTGCGGCTGCTACACACCGAGCGCGTCTCGGGCTGGTCGCCGGCGCCCCGCCGCTCGCCCTCCCCACCCGCGCCGGCCTCAGGCTCCGCGGGGACGCCCTTCCCCGCCGCCGCCGCCGCCGCCTCAGGGACCGCCGCCTCCGGAAGGCGCCTCATACCTTCCCCGGAGTCGCCAGCCGCCGACACCTCCTGGCCGGCGGGCGGCAGGGGCGCCGGCGGCGGCGGGAGCTCGTCCGCGCCCCGGCGCCGCGGGACCACCTCCGTCGGTGGCTCGTCTGGTCCCGCGGCGCGCTCGGGGGACGCGGGCGGCGCGGGCAGCGGTGGCAGGTAGCGTGGGGGCACGGGGACCGAGGCCGGCTCTCCCGGCGGCGGCGGCGGCGGAGGGGGAGGCGACGGGGGCGGCTCGGTGTCCCCACTCTCCGCCCCGCGGCGCAGACTGCCGCTGAGGCCGCCCTCAAAGCTCATGGTGGTGCCGCCGCCGCCCTCCTGCCAGCCCAGCTGGCGGGCCGGGCTCGGGCAGTAGCCGAAGGCAGAACAGAGTGGGCGGGAGGACAGAGGGAGGAGTGCAGGGAGGGAGGAGGGTAGGAAGGGGGACCCGGGCTCCAGGGGCTGGGGGGCGGGACGGGGAGGGGACGCGGAGGGCCCCGCGGCGGCGGCAGAGGCGGCTGCTCCGCGGAGCCGCCGGCTCGGCTCTGATGGAGGCGGTGCCGAATTCGGCTGCGCGTGAGAGCCGCGCCGCGGGGGGGGCGAGGGGCGGGGGGGGGGGAGGGGGGGGGGGGACCGGCGCGGCGCCGCGGGGGGGGGGCGGGGGGGGGGGGATGTGGAGGCGGCGGGTGCGAACCCTGGCTGGGGTGCGGAGACCTCGGGCGGGAATTCAGGGAGGGGAGATCCCCGAGCCACCTCCACGGACCCCGCCCCGGAGCAGCTCACGTCGGTTCCGGGGCGGACTACCCCTCTCCAAACGGCGCGGCACTGCGGCTCTCGGGAGTCTGGAGAGGGGGGAGGGGTCTGAGGCCATGGGTCCAGAAACCGTTACTGGGAAGGCAAGTGGGATGCGGCAGCGCCGGGCTGGGTGGGGCCGGGATGGTCGAACCCAAGACCCGCCAGGGAGTTGGAGGGCGCAGGCTGGTGCCCTGGGCTCGCTGGAGCCGGCTGAGCAGGGGTCAGGAAAAGGTGCGCGAGCCCTGGGCACTGTAACCGCCGCTGCCCGGCGACTGCTCCCAGCCCTCTCAGAACCTTGTCCCTCAAGGGCACTCTCACGGATCCACCAGAGCCCTAAAGACCGAAGCCTCTGGAACCTATAGCCTCCCTCTGTCCGTCTCGCCCCTGAATCTTCCCCGCATCCTCCTCGCCCCCTCCCTCCTGCAGTGAGTATCCGGCTTATTTGTAAATATCTTGGTGACTTTGTCACACTATCTTGGGTCATTTCCTGAAATGGTTCCTCCCAGTGAACCCTGGTGCCACGTTGTGTGGCGGGTGATCACTTTCATCCTTGCCCTTTTATAAAGGGCTCGAATGACACCTCTCCTCCCGGAGAAGTGGCTGTGTCCTCGGGTCGTGACTTTAAGCACCCAAAGCCAGTTCTCCGTACCTCCACTCCGCAAAACCTCCCTGGGACTGCTCTTTGGGCAGGGCAAATTTCCCCTGTTCTTTTCTGAAAATAAACTGCCATACCTGCAGGGAGCTGGACGGAAAAGAGTGCACATGCAGAGTGGTTTCCAAATCCGTTCAGTGTAAACTCACGAAGCATTGGATTTATATAGTGCAATGTGTCTATCCAAATCAATGGTGATTTTCACTATTCTAACAATTTAACATCTTTGGCACAATTGACTCTCTCTGGGCAGGCATTTTGGGCTGCATTTCATAGCTGAAGACCCAGGATCAGATAGGCAAAGTAACTTGTTCAAGGTCACCGGACTATTAACAAAGAACTTTTGAGCTCCCTGACTTCAGGTTTTCCGGCTCAAACACCCAATGATTTTTTTTTTTTTCCAATCCTCTAGCATGTCTCCTAAAACAATATGTTTGATGGTGCTGAGTCCCATTAATAGATGCTCTGAAACGACTGAGGTAAACTACCAGCTTAAATTAATTTGTCCATTACACATTTTAGCAGTAAAAAGTATATACGGTTAAAAAAAAAAAAAAAAAAAAAACAGTCCCAGCTCTTTTGAAAAAAACTGGCTTGACTGCAAAGCAGAGAAAGAAGGTAGTAAAAAAGAGTTCAGAAATGCTTTGTCACACACAAATGGTCCTGAATGAAATAGTTCCCAGGAATGTCCTCTAACACTTAGCCCTCCTCAGACTAGCTTATTTTTGGTAGTAGAGTGGCAGGCATATTTTTAAAATAATAATCCCTGAATGCTCTCAGAACTTATCACGTTGAAGAAATGTGGTTGTAAGATATGCTTTCATTTTCAGTCTGCACCTGTCAAACTGCCATTGCCACATTTGTATACTGCCACAGTCTTATGGTACTCAGAAGCCTTGATCCTAAGTTACTGAATTAAAAGCTATCTGAATTGTCTTTTAAAAAACCCCTAAATAATTCAATTTATAACAACTAAATTTCTACCCAGTGTGATAAAGTCTGTTATTATTTGAAGGACAGCATAAAAGCTGTGGATTCTGTATAAAAACAATGTGGAACGATTCAGACAGCAGAGTAGCATGGATAAAGGAGGAAAGAGCCACAGTGCTAGCTGTCCTCTTGGTTGATTGTTTCTGAAAAATAATTTCAGTAAGAGAAAATTAACTTTCACTGATACAGTGAGCAGCCACATAAGAACATTGTTTTTTCCAGTTTCTATGACCTCCAAAGCTGACCCTTCCCTGAAAAAGGGAAACGTATTTATTCGTGATCCTTCTTCAGTTAACTCAGTGAATCTTAAATGGATCAAGGAAAAAAGACCTTCGTAACTTTGAAGCATTCTCTGCTGTAAAAATATAGAACATTGGGGAACACAGAAAGGATGAACCACTCTAGTTGCTGGCATCCAAGTGAAAGAGATGATAGAGACACAGACATCTGATAACATCAGGGCACCAGCAGCCACTGACAGGCATCCAGTAGCCAAAATGCATCTACCAACTGAAAAATGAATGAGGGGAGAGGCAATTCCATCAATTTGAGCAAATACTGAAAGGCACATCCAACCTGCTTCAACCTATATAGAGAAGAAAGCTATAAATAACATAACAAATGCTTGAAGGCTCCCTTATGTCTCCCTCCCCTCATGCACAGGCGGAGTGAAATGTACCCTTCACCAAAACAGGTCTTTATTATGAAGTTGCAGACCCTTTAGATACCAGGAGTTTCTTCAGCTGAATCCAAGAATGAAGGAGAGATTAGGAGGGGACCAGGCAAGTATGTCCCAAAAAGTTACTTGGTGATATTAGTGGATATCTTTAGGAATTCTTCTTGAAATTCCCTTGTTACCACATCCTGAATCTGTCATCTCGGGTCACTTTAGGAATTTTAGATAGAAAACAATTCAGGCTACACCTAGGTCAGAATGGTTTCAGAATGACCTTGAAGCTAGATTATGTGTGATGACCTTGAAATGCCCTTCAATAGGAGGGTTAGCCATAGGAGAGTTAGCCTGGAGAGCACTTCAGAATTGCTTTTCAATTCTTTTAAGTTAAATTCTTCAAGCTGTTCCACAGTTGTACCCTTGGCACCTTTGGGGTGCACTAATTTGTTTTGGGGGGGTTAGCTTTTCTTTCCTTCAAATTCCTTCTGTAGTTTTTTTTTTTTTTTTTTGATAGAGACACAGCGAGAGCAGGAACACAAGCAGGGGGAGTGGGAGAGGGAAAAGCAGGCTTCCCACTGAACAGGGAGCCCCATGTGGGACTCGATCCCAGGACCCTGGAATCATGACCGGAGCCGAAGGCAGACGCTTAATGACTGAGCCACCCAGGCGCCCTCCTTCTGTAGTTTTTATTTATGCCATAAATCCTGACATTTAGTTTAAGATAGTCTTGCATTTTCACAAAATTATTTAATGGAGACATTTTTTTCTTTCCCAAACTGATGACAAATGTTTTTTAAGCTATAGACTATGCCGTATTTGTAAATATAAATTCATAGCAAATATTCATTATACATATTAAATAATTTAGTGATTAAAAGAGGAATAAATATATGCAGGGACAGATGGTAGTGGTTACATATTTTTGAAAAATGTTTCAGAGAATATTTACTTGGATGGAGTGCACTAATTTGTCTCTGTGGTCACTGAGTACAATACACAGAATTCTCAATTGCTTTCAAATATCTAAGAGAAAAGAACTCTATGTTATAGAGCAATTAGGTTATGCTGTATGGGTGGGAGGGTGATTTTTTTAAAGAGGATAGTGAAGTGCAATTTGTGTATTGTGAGTATTCAGTGCAGAGTGTAGCTTTGTTGTCCATCAGTACTAAAACAGTGTCAGTATCCTACAACACAATGATGTGTGCAGAGCAGTCTACAATTTATATCTCCTAGTCTAACCTCTCCATTGAACCTCAGACTCACGAATCAAAGCGTCTTCTTGACTGCTCTACTTAGATGCCAAAGAGTCATTTCAAACTAACCCAGTCCAAAAGCAAACAACATCCCAAACCTGCTCATTTCCCAATCTTCATTATGCTAGTAAGCTAGTCGTTTGTTCATCCAGTTACTTAAGCCAAAATCCTTGGAGTCATCCTTGACTTTAATTTTTCACATCATACATTCAGTGTATCAAAAAATTTCTTTCAGATGTACTTTCAAAATATACTCCAAATTTTACTACTACTTTTCACCACCCCACCATCCCAATTCGAACTACCACCATGGTGCTCCAGGAAGATCAAAGTAGCCTCTCATCACCCTGCTTCTTACTCTTGAATCCATCCTCTCTAGCAGCCAGGATGATCCAATTCAAATGTAAGCCCACCCCTACCCAGTACCCACCAATGGCTTCCCATCATACTTTGTGCAATATCAAGAATCTTAACATGCCCTGCAAGTCTTCAGTCTAGCCTCTGGATACATCTCCAAGACATATCTGTATCTTCCCTACCACCCCATCCCCCTCCCTGTTATTCATTCCTACTACACTGAGCTCCCAAGCTTATGATTTCCCAAGTACACTCCCTCTTCACTGCTCTTTCCAGTCATTTTGGCTCTCTCTCTCACTTCACTCAGATCACTGCTCAGCGGCAACTCATCAGAAAGACCTTCCTTAAGCTTCCTATCGGAAGTAATATTCCACTGCCATTTTAACTATAACCTTTGCCCAGTTTTATTCTTTTTCATATCACTACTCAACATTATAGGCGAGCATACCTTGTATTGCACTTTACTTCACTGTGCTTCACAAATCTTGTGTTTTTTACAAACTGAAGGGTTGTGGCAACCGTGCACTGAGCAAATTTGTTGGCATCATTTTTCCAACAGCATTAGCGTTTTTGTCACATTTTGGTAATTCTCACAGTATTTTGAACTTTTTTTTAAGATTTAATTTATTTATTTGTCAGAAAGAGAGAGAGCACTAGCAGGGGGCGCAGCAGGCAGAGGGAGAAGCAGGCTTCCCATTGAGCAAGGAGCCCAATGCGGGACTCTATCCCAGGACCCTGGGGTCATGACCTGAGCCGAAGGCAGACACTTAACCGACTGAGCCACCCAGGCATCCCTGAACTTTTTTTTAATCATTGTTATATTTGTGATCAGTAATTACAACTCACTGAAAGCTCAGATGGTGGTTAGCATTGTTGAGCAATAAAGTATTTTTTAATTAAGGTATGTACTTTTTTTTTAGACATAATGCTATCACATGCTTAGTAGACCACAGTATAGTGTGAACAGAACTATTATATGCACTGGGAAACCAAAAAACTCATTAGGCTTACTGTATTCTAATATTTGCTTTATTATGGTGGTCTGGAACCAAACCCACGATATCTCTGGAGCTATGCCTGCATTTACATATCGTGTGTATTTTGTTTGCTTCTTTTCTTATCTAACATCTTCCACTGAAACACTAGCTCCATTGGAGACTTGTTCACTGCTCTGTCCCCAGTGCCTAGAACAGTGCCTGGTCAGAGTAGTGTTCAGCCAATATTTATTGAACAAATAGATGAATAATTCAGTCAATCAGGCAGGTAATCACTAACCAGCCTCTGCCTTTAAGGCACTGTGCATCTGTTCACCCTAGTTCCCAGGTAGGACTGCAATCTGTAGGACATTGAAGGATACAGTGTACCATATAGCGCATTTTTGTCATCACTTAACCAAAATAACTAAAATTATGCTGTTCTCTTAGCAATTTGTAGCTAGTCATTTGCTACCATGTAGAAGTGAAATCAAAGTCTTGACTGACCTTTGATGGGGAACAGAATACACGACACCAAAATAATGTCATTTTGGCATGTGTATTATTTTGGAGTGAAGGCAATCAAGACCCAGCAGATTCAAGAAAAACTTTTACCTCTCCCTTAACTACCTAAAGAATTTAGAAAAGGGGCATGGCCCAGAAAGAGAACTATTACCAGAGGTAACTTTTTCTAAAAGTTAGGTGGCAAGGCAAATATCTAATTACAAAACATCTGCCCTTCATATTGTCCTGTGACTTACCCTCGTCCCTCCTGATGCCCGAGGCCCCTACTCCATTCCTTAGCTCAGGATGGCCTGTAAGCCACAACAGCATCACTTGCCTTTGGGTGTCCCGTTTTATGGGGCTCCCATAACTACATAATTAACTATGTTTTTCTCCTATTAATCTGTCTCATCTTACTCTAATTAGTAGACCAGCCAAAAGAACCTAGAAGGGAAGAAGGGAAAATATTGCTTCCCCTACACCTTGATTTCACAGTCAATGAAGATGTCAGAAATCTGAAAACGCACGCCACTAGTCTTAAAGGAAAGTGAAGGAATATGGATGGATGGATCTCCATATCTGACCAATCTAATTGATCACTCATGATGCACCCCATGTGATTTTACACAACACTGTATTCTAGCATTTATCAGTTCTACTCATAAGTTTGGTACCATACTTTCCTTCAAGTCTTTCTATCTCTGCCTCTTCCATCTCTCCATTGTCCTCTGTTCCTGCTGGCTCGTCCACTCCTAAAGGCTTCCAAACCTAAGCTGACTGGCCAGTCCTCCCTCTACCCTTTTTAGGTGCCTTGATTCTCACTAACCTCCTCTGACCTGTCATCTCTCCCAGAACCTGGTATCTTCTCTGGACACTCAAGAGATATCTAAACTCTGCATATAAAATCATCAAAGCTATGAGATAATTAGCTTCCTAATTTCTACCCCAAACCCTTCCTATATCTTCCCCCAACACTCTGAGACCTTCAAAACAATAAAATAATATATGAAGGGTATGTCTGATCTGTAAAGAGTCATAATGCATTTTAAAAATTATAAAAAAAAACCACACACATTATTTTCTTTCTTGGTCTTGCTACCTTGAAACTTGGTAATGCAGAGGGATTTTTACCAGACAAGTTGAAGGCAAAGAAATATGCTGAATTATTATGTACACTGAATATCCTAAACCTGACTGAGATCTGGAATGCAGTCGAATCAGCATAACCCAATAGGGCCACCCAAGCTTTCGAAGGACCTGGAATAAAGCCAGCCCTGATTCCTCTCAGTGGAAAATCATCTATTTTTATACCAAACTCACACGTTAAATTAGATAGATTTTTTATGGCTTTTATCACATTATGCCTTGCATTGTGGTTAGGTATGCACTTATTTAGATTTTTTTCACTCTTGTGCTAGATTGTAAGCTACTTGGAATTCAAGTCTGTCTGTTTAAATGGACCTTTTCTCTAAGGCATGTACTATGATGGCTGATATTAGTGGGAACTCAATAAATGTGGATCAAATAAGTAAATATTAACTGAAATCTTATTTCAAAAGAAATATTATTTACTTTTTAGAAGTTTTTGATAGAGTTCCATAAATAACTTAAAGATAGCTACACTTCCATGATGTTTGGATGGAGAGCAGAAAATTAGTTTGCTAAACAGACAAACTCTTCCACGGATACCTTTATCAGAGTCCCTAAGGATCAATCCAAGATTAATAAGTACAGTGAGGGGCAGCTGGCTGGCTCAGTCAGTAGAGCATGTGACTCTTGATCTTGGGGTTGTGAGTTTGAGCCCGGAATGGGGTGTAGCGATCACTTAAAAATAAAATCTTTTTAAAAATTAAAATAAATAAATGAATGAAGTAGGTAAGTACAGTGAAACACCCATGTTTTTCTTCTCCTTTTCCCTGCCCACTCTCCCTCAGGACACTTCTTTTAACCACCTGGGCACCTGGTCAGTTTCACCACCATTCTGAGAAGAGCAGAGCCATGAAGCCAGAAACATACAAGGATGCTATGCTGGAGCTTGGCTTCAACTGGGTACTGACCTGAGCCCTGGTTGTTCTACTCATAGAATCCTAGGCTCTCTCTTTCTTCTACAGGAGTACTGGTCTGCACTTATTCCCCTTAGAGGGTCCTTGATCAGACAAGAGGAGGAGGAAGCTCCATGTTTACACCAGATCACAAATTCCATGTCCCACCTCCAACCCTACCCCTACTTTAACTCAGTCTGGATCAAGAGCTGCTGACCAATCACCAAATTTAAACTTCAACAGAATGACATGGTTGGTATGGCCAAAGAGCAACTCCTCAAAGGGAGAGAAAGGCTGTTTCTAGGGAAATGACTTCTTGACAGATAAAAACAGATGCCAACCTTCCCTGCATCTTGGAATTTGACTTCTAGCCCATTTGATTTACAGTGCTTGTCAGCTCCGTCCTCCTGTCCAACAGAACTCCCAACCTTAGCTCCTCCCAGCTAAGCCAACAAGATGACACTGCACTCCAAAAGATACGAAAGGCAAAAACCAAGAGTTATAAACTGCAGCTATACACAAGGCTTCTTAAATGCAGGGAGTTTTGAATAGATGGACTAAGTTAATATAATTAAAAAGTAATTTTTGATGCTATGAACATGAGCTCAGTATGCTGGTGGGTGGGGGAATAGTGGATGGGGGAACTGGAGGGTCCCACAAATGATAGGCATTACCAAAAAAGGATTGAGCGCAAACCACAAAACATCGTATTTTGGAAAATTAACAATTACCAAGTGACAGGTTTTTGTGTAATGGATTTTGAGAGATGGATGGACCTGACCTCAAAAGAGCCATAGCCCAAATAAAAAAATAGGCACACAGACATACACATGGTATGCAAATTAAAAGTTATGGTAGAAAGATTAAAAGGACGATGGAAGTAGAGATATAAACAATTCTGCATGAGAAAGATGGTTATCCTAAGAAAAAGTTTCTCAGAGCAGGTCATTTGAACTGGGCTTTGAAGGCTAGATAGGAGCGTGCCAGGTTTGCTTCCATCTCAGCAACTAACGAAATCAAGAGGCTAGAGAAGCTGCTGTGGATATCAGACTTAAGTATGAGGACTGTGGAGACAAGGAAGGGTGATTGAGAATATGATTCAAGTTCCTAAGAAATAAGGGCAGTAATAAGCAGGATAAAAGTGAACCTACTACATACTAAAATACTGGAAGAGGAGCACTCCTTCTGTTGGAAAAATAGTCACTATAGAAGAATTAAGGCCATTTAATTACCAAGAAATCACTATTCTATCAAATGCGACCTAGAATCACAAAATAAACAAATCAGGGCGACTGGGTGGCTCAGTTGGTTAAGCGACTGCCTTCGGCTCAGGTCCATGATCCTGGAGTCCCTGGATCGAGTCCCGCATCAGGCTCCCTGCTCGGCAGGGAGCCTGCTTCTCCCTCTGACCCTCCCCCCCTCATGTGCTCTCTCTCTCTCTCTCTCTCATTCTCTCTGTCTCAAATAAATAAATAAAATCTTAAAAAAAAATAAACAAATCAGCCTCCAGAAGACCACTGCAGCCCACCCCAGTCACATTTACTAATGCTTTTACTTTCCTATCAAGTGAAACCACTAGATCTGTTATATTTGATTTTAAATATAATCCTAATACCTATGCTTGATTTCCCTACCCACAGCAAATTACAAATAACAAATTTAGAAATGTCAGCAGAGTAGGAGCTTTGTGAAACGAGAGCTAACGTTCCAGCTCTCCTCCCAAAGAAGCAGACCCAATAATTTAAAAATCTTTGCATTGTGGCACCTTGCTGGCTCAGTCGGAAGAGCATGTCACTCTTGATTCCAGGGTTGTGAGTTCCAGCCCCACGTTGGAGGTAAAGATTACTAAAAAAAAAAATAATAAACTTTTTAAAATAAGGTATAAAGATAAATAAAAATTACAATCTTAACAGTAAGAGTTCATTTAAGAGCAAACGGCCCTACATGCAGTTTACTAAGCCACTGGAGGTATGTTTGCCTTGTAGCCTTGCATGATCACTGGTACTCATAATGAAGGGCATGAGTCTCCAAGAAAAGGTTACACCCTGGGCAATCTGCAAAGAATGATGGGGCACGTGTTCAGAAGATTCCCCTCCAATATTGTTGATTACAAATTTCTACCACTTAAAGTAACCAGATTAAGAAGTTGGGTTTTTTTAAGATTTATTTATTTATTTGAGAGAGAGAGTATGGGCGGGAGGGGCAGAGGGAAAGGGAGAGAGAGTCTCAAGCCAACTCACAACCGGATGCAGGGCTTGATCTCAAGACCCTGAGATCATGACCTGAGCCAAAACCAAGAGTCGGATGCTTAACCAACTGTGCCACCCAGGCACCCCTAAAAAGTTTTCTTAGACTCCTCTGGGCAGCCCTCTGTGTCCCCCTCCCAAGTGGGCCGGGGATCACGCAGGGCCCTTGTGAGCCTGGGAGCACAGCGCCCTCCTCTTACTCTCCTCTGCTTGTCTCTCTCCACCATCAGATCATAAATTATTGAAGCGAGATCATTTATATACATATGAAATTTACGGTCTGCTCCCAGTGCTAAGTACAAATGCATTGGTATGTAATGGGTAGCCAAAAGAATTTTATATAATGAACAAGAGAAATGAAGTGATTGTAGCACTTTTAAAGAAGATCTATGGGTGCCTGGGTGGCTCAGTTGGTTAAGCAACTGCCTTCGGCTCAGGTCATGATCCTGGAGTCCTGGGATCGAGTCCCGCATCGGGCTCCCTGCTCAGCAGGGGGTCTGCTTCTCCCTCTGACCCTCTTCCCTCTCGTGCTCTCTGTCTCTCATTCTCTCTCTCTCAAATAAATAAATAAAATCTTTAAAAAAAAAGATTTATGTTAAAAATGAATGAACCTTTAACTACATGAACAATTCTCTTGCACTTACCAATGATAACTGAAATTGATTGATCATTTACTGGGTCAGGCACCATCTCAAGCACTGAACATGTGTTAATTTATTTAATCTTCACCACAGTGCTGTGGAGCAGGTGTGATTATCCTCATTCTACTGATGGGGAAAGTAAGGCCAGAGATAATGAGTGGTGGTGCCCATTCAGGCAGCTAGTAAGCTGCAGAGGCCGTCGGACTCCCAATCCCAGCCCCTGAACTACTCTGCTATATGCCTCCCATGCTATCTAATTCATAGCGGACCAAAAAAGAAACTTCTGCTGCTAGAGGTGACTAAGATCATCAGTGTAGCTTCACCACTAAAAAAAAAAAAAAAATCCTCCGTGTTTACGCATGCTTCTACCCTCGGCTTCTGTGAGTTGGACGTTTCTGGATTCCGTATACAAGTGAGATCATAAAACATTTGTCTTCCTCTGTCTGACTTATTTCACTTAGCATAATATCCTCAAGGTCTATCCATGTTGTTGCAAATGGCAGGATTTCTTTTTTTTTAAGGCTAAGTGATATTCTATTGCATATATAGGTCACATTTTCTCCATCCATTTATATATCTCAGCTATCGTAAATAATGCTGCAGTGAACATGGGAGTGTAGTGTTAAAAGATACACAGAGGCATATTAAAAAATGTTGAGTTTGAGCAAAAATCAATACTGATCTGGTAGCACCCGATTCAGCAGATAGAAAGGAGCTCTGAGAAGCTGTATGAAATGAAAGACTGACAGGCAGACGAGAGCAGGAGCGGGAAAAGTTAGACTGGTCAAAAAAGCAGGTTGGTTATTGCAAGGTCACTTTCCCTCAGTGGCCGGCGGGGGTCTCAGTGGCAGACGACCTGACTGGTGCTGATCAGGAGATTCCTGATTGGCAGGTTTAAGGTTCCATTTCTGGGAGAACAGAAACTGCAATTAAGTTTTGGATTGTGATGTGGTGGTTAGCGTAAGAGACTCCTTTGGGGGCCTGATGTCTTGTTTTTAATAGAGGTAAACTTGACTTTCATCCACATTTTCACATCTCTGCTTCTGAGTAGCGGGGAGTGTTGGGATAGGGTGCTGGGGAGGTGGGGGGTGTTAGGTGCCTGGCCTTTTGAGGTGGAGAGAATGAACTGTCATGGCCATACTCTTTCACAATTGTGTTTTGATGCCAGTGGCAGAGAGAAAATAACAGAAATGAAGGGTCATTGAGTAAGTACGATACTTCCTAGGCTCTTACTATGTACTGCCTGAAAAAAAATATCCAGGTGTAAAAGGCTATTCACGTTCATGTTTCAGAGAATAATTCACTTATACATCATGATTGAAAAATGGCAACACAAGCCTAAAACTCACCCTAATTCTGTGGTTCTCCATAGGGAGAAACTTTGTCCACTTGTATCTTCCATCCCTATGGGATATTTGTCCATCCTGGAAACTCTAGAGGCTGCTTTTAGGCAACTGGCTTGAGCAATGGAAACTTGACCAAGGCAGAAGGGCCCACAGTGACCCCTGAGCTGCATACAGACAGGCCCATCGGGCAACTCACCCAAAATATACATAGGCCCTGACTAACCAAGGGGTTACTTGCAGGCACAGGCACCAAAAAAAAAAAAAAAAAAAGAAAGAAAGAAAGAAAGAAAAGAAAATTGCATGCGTCCCCATACCTCTTCCCCTTCCTGCTTTACATGAGACCCCCACCCACTGCCTCCTAGCAGACAGCTTCTCCCCTGCTGTCCTGCCCACCACCCCCTTGCGGTGGATTCAATAAACTTCTAGCTCCTTTGTTCTGCCTTGGGTGAATCCTTTCATCACCCTTGCTGCTCGCTTCCACCCTACTGGGTGGCCCCACATTTGGGGGCCCCTGTCCGATTGGGAGAGATACCACAGAGACAGGTTGGGGTGTCACAATCAGTGGGCAGTGCTTCTGGAAAGGAGTTGGGTAGAGACCACGGTGCTGCTGAATCACTGACCATACACACAACAGCTCCCTCAAAAAAAAACTGTCTGGCCCCAGACGTCAATAATGCCAAGGTCCCACCCCAAATAATTGCAAAACTCTTCTGAAAACATGAGTATAGGAGAAATAGTTAAAATTTTTAAAGCAACACTGAAAAGGAAATTATAAACTACACAAAGAAGGATATTCTGAAAAGTTTCAGAAGAAGTAAAAAAAAAAAATGAGGAGTTAAATATTAAAGTTTCTTATTTTTTTTTTTTAAATTTTGAAAGAAATAGAAACAAATTAGGAAAGAAGGACAAGGTCCAAAGACTAATTAGACCAGCAATGCATAATACAAGAACACATGCTTAAAGAGCTAACTTAAAATAGATTGAAAGTAATGTATGTGCGAAAGGTTAACTCCTCACAAACTGGTGAGAGTCACTTTTGGCTTATTTTTCATCTTTTCCAGTGAACAAACCTCCCACTGATTTCAAAGAATATTTCGGTTTTGACATTAGCTTTAAGGAAGCTAAAAGTTAGACGTGAAGAATTAGGAACTCACAATAATTTAGACTTCAAAACTCTGGAAATAGAGGGACATGCTTATCTAATTTATGCTGAAATTCATGTACTAAACAATAAATATTTTGATGAAAGCAATGGGAAAGACACCTGTATTTGTAGGAGAGACAGTAGTAACAAAAAGGAAAAATTCTACTGGTAGAGGAAAATGTAATCCTCATAAAATGGGTTTAAAAACTAAAACACTCAGAAGAAATCCCTAATCATCAGACATCATGTTAGTAACTCTTAAAACAAAAAGAAAAAAATTTAATAACATGGATTATATTTTTTCAGATTTTTTATAAGAAGGGGAGCCAAACATGTCACCGCAAAATATGCCTCTTTGGCTTAAAGATTATCTTGAGCTGATTTTTTTTTTTTTTTTTAAGAAAAATCAGCCACAGCAAAAGCTCTGGAAAATAAAGAGGTTAGCCTTTCATAAAAGTCATTTACATTTAGGAGGGAAATCTGCATGTGTAAGGTTTCCCTCTGGTACCAGGAGGATGTCTCTAAATCCCATCGCAGAATCTTGACAATGTAGAAGGCTTCAGTTTAGATCTACATAACAAGCCTCACCTTATTTCCTGAGCTTTTCCTGGTCACCTTCCCCCCAGCATTGTTCTGTCTTTAGCTTTAAGGTGATGTTTGGGGGGTGAGGGCGGTGTATCTCCCATGTATATACAGGATTAAACTTCTGTTTGTTTTTCTCCTGTTAATCTTTTATTTTGGGGCGGGGGGGGGGAGTTCTCAGCCAAGAACCTATAAGAATAGAGGGAAAATTATCTTTCCTTCCCTACATATGTTAGTTGTTGAAATTTTGAAAAATACGGAAAACAAAATAGAAAAAACTGTGACGGCTGATTCTGTTACCCAGGCCTAACAAAGATGCCTTTGTAGCGTCGGAGCTTTTCTGTCCATTCCAGAAACCCCTTCCTGGGAAGGGTCTTCAGTAAGAGCAGGAAAAGAGACATAATCTCCATTGGAATAACAATGCAGCAGAGAGGGAGTCAAAAGGGGGTCTCTGCCAAGAGAGCAAAATTAGGGTATGCGAATAAATGCTTTCTTCTTGTTTCATAAATGCTTCTCCCTGAAGGGCTGAAAGCATCGGAGCCCTTCCCCAGTAGCCTCGGTGAAGACAAAGAAGAAGAGGGGTTTCTGTGGGGGTATTTGGGGGGGGGGGGTGAGCCAGAGAGAGACTGACTGAGTTCTATAGGAGGGGACACAAGGACCCAGAACACCTGTATCGTAATAGGAACACCCCTAACAGAAGATGAAATCTTCTCCATAGGCTAGTCTTTAGGAATGCATACTTACCAGAAAGATTTCCTTTAGTGAATCAACTAAGCCCTATAGTCCTATAGTCCTTCTGTCAAACATTAAGCTCAGCTAAGGGAAGTCTACTCTACAGGCAGTATATTTTGATCCTTTTCTCATATCCTTCTAAAATATACTTTTTAAAAAAAAATTTTATTGTTATGTTAATCACCATACTAAAATATACTTTTAACGGTGAGATTAATGAGTGCAAAAGGCAAGCTGACACCCCACATACCACCCCCGCCCCCACCGAAGGTGCAATGTATGTGACATTCCTCAGGCACAGTGACTGCCCAAGAACAAAGGGCGGGGAAGAAACCAATGGTAAACTGATAAAGATCGCAGTCCTGCAGGACATGAAACTCCATCACAGTTTGTAACTGTCTTAATGATTGACAAGTAAAACACAAGCTTAATAATAGCCAGACCTCCGGGAACCTACAGACTCAATTTCCTCCAGCCCGAACGTCAAGTTCCCCTCCATAGGATAGAAAACCCTATATAATCAGTCACTCCTCACAATGCCAGCACCACTCTTTCTGCCCACAGGTCCTGTCCCTGTGCTATAATAAAACCACCTATTTGCACCATGAACTGTCTCAAGAATTCCTTCTTGACCATTGCGTTCAATGACCCTGCATCAAGATGAACTACATGATATGGAGGTCCCGTTTATTTTTTTCTCCTAGGACATTTAGAGTATTGTTCATTCTTTTCATTTTTTCTGTGTTTGTCGTTTATTTTGTTTTTTATATTTCAATAATATTTGTGTAAGCATAAATACAGAAATTTTTCTTTGTGTTTTCTGATGATTTCCTAAAGAAGAATCGCTACATGAGAACAATAGGCCAAGCAGTATGGAACAGAAGCCGCACTTCAGTTAATGATAGAAACAGTACAAGTGTAAAACCAAGCGACAGTCACTCTTTTGAAGCACCAAAATAAATAAGAGTCCGTATTTTCGGATGGTGACATTGTTAATTCCATAATAGCATCTACGATGCCATTACTGTGGTTCTGCAGGGCTTAGCTGCCTTAGCGCTTGACACATTTGCTTATGACATGATCAGTTCCGTGGCCTGAATGTTCACATCTGTTTCCTTAACTTCCTTCTCTTCACTCTCCTCTGATGCAGTTGGAGTCTCTCTTTTTCTTGAATGTTCTAGACAGCTTCACCTTGAACTTTGAATTTCTCAGCATCTAAAATTACATTAAATGTCTCTTTCCAAAATACCTTGGATATAATTATTTTTAAAGCGGTAGGGTTGTTCATATTTTGAATGTACTTTAATTTATTTAATAATTTAGGTTGTCCATTGTTTTTTATAAGATCTTTCTACTAATACATTTTGTTTGAATATTTCCATACAGAAAGTCTCTAGAAGTAGAAATCTAAAATAAAAGATAGACAGCATAGTTTAAATTTTGATAGATGCTGTCCAAATACATTGCAAACTGGTTTATTAATTTATCTCCCACCTATCTGTTTCCCTTCACCTCCAAAAGAACAGGATATAATCCATCTTTTGAATATTTGAAATTATAATGTGGACAGAGAGCACCTAACTAGTCTTCTGGTATTTACTTGCATATTCCTGATGACCAGTGAGGTTGTGTTACTTTCTGTTCATTGTTCATTTTCTCCCTTTTCTGTGAATAGCCTATTTATATCTTTTGAATGTTTTTTTAATTTTGAGTTTTCTTATAAGTGTCTTATAGGTTGGATACTAATCCCTAATGTTACATATGTAGCAAATATTTTTTGTTCTCTCGGTTTTTTCCCCTACATTGTTAACACCCTATTATTTAAGGTTTCTTCCGTCATCTTGTACTTCCTTAGAAAACTACTCTTTTCATATAGATTTTCAAAGATGATACAAGGTTTCACATTTTATTTAAAAAATATTTATAATTATGTCCTCAAGCTTAATGTTTTATTTGTGCTATCTTACTTACGACTTCTCAAAAACTGAAGTTTTGATTCAATTAATTTTATTTTATTTTTGTTGTTATTGCTCTATTTTGAAAACTATAAATAATTTTTGGAAGTATCTCCTTGGCAGAAACCCACTGAGTGCTTTCACTCAATTCTAAGTAGAATGTAATTTCTGTTTTTTTTCCTTTCACTTAAATAGTATTTTTTAATGATTCAAAAATTTTCAAGGACAATGTATTTAAGAGAAGAGCATACTCTTTTATCATTTATTTTTGCTTTTATGTCATTGTGGATTAAGGACATGGTCAGAATGGTTTCTCTGCTTTGGAAGACACAAGATTTTCTTTTTAACCTGCTACTTGTGGTGAACATTTGTAATTTTTTCATAAGTGCTTGAAAAGACTTCATATTCTTATTTTGTTTGGTACAAAGTTATGTATTTGCTGAACATTCTTCTCTACTCGATATGCTGATTTTTAAGATAGCTCTGAAAATCCCCTAATAAATCTGTTGGATTTGTATTCATTTAGCTTTATACTGAAACTCTCTGAACATGCTAATGATTATTATTTAGCTTATTTATTATTATATTTATATAATACACATTCATATTTTATTTGTAAAGTTTTATATCTTTTCATGTAATAGATATATATAGTGTTTATGTAAACATATATGTAATATATAATGTAATTATAATAATTATTTAGCTCATTCTATTGCCCAATTTGTTGGGAATGATCTTTGTTTAAGTTTTCCATTCAACACACAGCCTTTGGCGCTGAATGGGGTGTGGGGAGGGAGGGTTGAGGGCTGGAGGAAGGGAGACAGGAAAGCATGGAGAAGGGAGGCATGAGGACAGACAGACCCACAGACACAGAGCTAGACTGGCTCTCCATGTGTGTGGACGTGACATCACCACATCCCTCAGAGGGTCTTGGAGACGTGGGCTCCTAAGGCACCTTGCATCTTGGCTCTTGGGACGCTTAGGAGCTTCTCATCAACAGCCCATCCCCGGAACTCCCACATTACACCAGCATCCTGGGAATTAATTTCAGAGGCAGCTTCTCTCTAGGAGTGGAGTTGGGGCAAGAGAGCTCTTCTCCATCTGTTGCCTTTTCATTATCTGGCACACCACGACATCACCACAGCCCATGCTTTCTCCCGTCCCGGTAATTTTTTGGAGCTCAAGTTACAGTGTAGTAAGGTTGTAGGTTTCTCAGTTCTGTTAGCATTTACTATCAATCTATTGCCAATTGCTTTCTACATTCCAGAATTTCCTGTTTTATTATGCCCTTAGCACCCCCATTGGCTTTCCAGTATCATATGGGTTTACTTAGATATTTATTGTTATATTTTAATAGGGTTTGAAAAGAGAAAGTCTTTATTATGCCTCTCATTATCTAAACTGGACCAGAATTCAAAGTTCTTTATATAAGAAATTTGCCTATGTTCAGATTTAGGCTCTGTCACTTACCAGCTGGAAACTGAGGCAAAGTACTGTGCCTCAGTTTCCTCATTTGTAATGTGTGGATAAAAGTACATGGTGGGGTCATAAAGAGACATCTAGAACACTCCATAAATGCTAGCTGTTGTTATTTTGTTTGTCATATATATTGTGAGTTTTCTTTTACTTGTAATAGTGTATATTTATATATGTGTAAATATATGTATATGTATATTTACGCTTTTCAATAGTAAAAGCCAGCACTTATATAGTGCTAACCATGTACCTTTTTAGCCCTTCACATATATTAATTTATGGTTCTGAAGAAGAAATCACAATGGCAATTAGAAAATATTTTTAACTGATAATGAAAACACAACCTAATAAAACTTATAGGGTGCTTTTCCCATGATGTTTCCTAATTAGCTATTGTTGGTGCCTTAAAGATGTTTTAGTTTCTGTTCATTTATTTTGAATCTGGTTTCAATACTGAGCAAAGCCTCAGGCAGCGGTCTTATGAGCTGTTACTTTATTAGGAATTAGCATTCCGGGGAGTAGGAATGAGGCACAAGGGGGGTGAGGCAGGGCTGTCAGGAGAGTCCACAGGAGCCTGCCTGCCTGCAGGTGGGCTTCCTCAGTGCTTGTGAGCCAGCCCTGGGGAGCTCTGCAAACTGCTCCTCTGTATGGTCTTTCTGGGGGAGGGGAGGGCAAGGAAAGGGAAATAGTTTATCTATCAGCTTCCATCTTCTTCTTTCCATCTGGGATATTAGCCCTTCAGTTCCCAACCTTGGCAGAAATCCAAGTCAGTAAGTTGGCCTCTCTCCAGAAGCTTGGTCCCTTACTTCCAAGGGGCTTCTGCAGTCTCTGAAGTCTTCAAAAAAGAATCTATTTTTCAATGCAACCAGCTTTTGTTGTTCTCACTGAGGCACCACTCAGCCACAGATTCTACCACTGAGGTCAGAAGTAAAAGTTCACCTATGTATTTTGATATGTGATTTTTCTTTCATTGCTCCCCCCCCCGCCCCAAACACACACCAAGGAATCAATAGTTTCAGTTTTGGTTAACTCTTGACCTAAGAATCATTAAGAAGTAGTTAAGTTTTTTAAAATTGGTTTTCCATTGCTTCATAACAAATTCTATAAAACCCAGCAGGTTAAAACAACATATGCGATCTCACCATTTCTGTGGGTCAGGAATCTGGGCACAGCTCAGCTGGGTGGCTCTGGCTCAGAATCTCTTCCAGGATACAGTCAAGGTGTCAGCTGGGATGGACCTCATCTCAAGGTTCAACTGGGAAAGGATCTGTCTCCAAGCTCACTCATGTGTGGTTGCTGGCAGGATTCCATTTTTCCACTGGATGTTGAACAGAGGGACTCAGTTCCTCCCTAGCTATTGGTCTAAGATGCCTTCCGTTCCTTGGGAGGTGGCAGCTCAACATGGCAGATTATGTCACTAAATGAGCAAGTGACAAGAGCCAGAGAGCAAGAGTCCAACAAGCCGGCAGTCAGTCTTTTGTAACCTAATCTCTGAAGGGATATCCCATCACTTTTATTTATTTATTTTTTTTTTATTTTTTTTTTTTTTATAGATTTTATTTATTTATTTGAGAGAGAGAGAATGAGAGAGAGCACATGAGAGGGGGGAGGGTCAGAGGGAGAAGCAGACTCCCTGCCGAGCAGGGAGCCCGATGCGGGACCAGATCCAGGGACTCCAGGATCATGACCTGAGCCGAAGGCAGTCGCTTAACCAACTGAGCCACCCAGGCACCCATTTTTATTGTATTCTATTTATTAGAAACAGGTTTCTCAATCCAGCCCAAACTCTAAGCTTTTTTTTTTTAATGATTCTCCGGTTGTGTTTGGAAAAAATGCCGGCTCACCTCTACAGAAAGTGAAAATGGTAAACACCGCACATTGAGCGCCTTCCCAGTGTCTGGGATACAGGAACATGATCTACACTTCCCCACTCAGATGCACCACTGCAGACTTTGAAATGAAAGTCACTTGCGGGAAGAAGCTGGGGGGCAGTAGTGGGAGCAGGTACATCCAAGTACCAAGAGAGCAGGAAGAAGGACCATCCCTGATCCTGCACTCAGTCCTCCTGCCTAACGCTGTGCCTCCTTCCTGGTTACCAGGACTCCAAGCCTGAGTCTAGTACTTCCTTACAGCTACTGTGAGCTAACCACTATTTGTACATAAATTCTTCTCTCTGGTTAAATGACCCAGCGTTATTTTCTTTAGCTTGCTGGGAAGAAATCTGAAGGCTAGAACGTCCTCATCCTTGTTAATTCCACGTCCTCTAGGGTCTTCATCCTGATCAGCAGCTCTCTGCTTCTGCTTCTCCTCCTTTCTTTGCATTTTCTTTTTGCTCATTTGTATTGCCTTTCTGTCCTTTCCCTGTGTATTCTGAAATATTTGTGTTCTCTTTCACCTAATGATTTTTTTGCAGTACCAATTAGTATTCCAATGACAATTTTATCTCCATAATTTTATCTTGACGCTGTTTTCATTCCTCTCTATCTCATCCGGTTATCTTTTATTTCCACTCATCTCTCAGGTATATCCCTACTCATGCAACGCTGGGATTTTCATCTTGTCATCAGTCTCTTATTTCACAAAATTCATGTACTCCTACACTTTATTGAGCATGGAAGCAAATGTTTCCCCAAATTAATCTCTGTTTTTCACAGTAAATTTTTTTAAAGATTTTTATTTATTATTTTAGAGAGAGAGAGAAAACACACACACAAGAAAGGGGAGGAGCAGAGGGAGAGGAAAAGGGAATCCAGCAGACTTCCCACTGAGTGTGAAGCCCAATGCAGGGCTTGATCTCAGGACCCCGATACCATGACCTGAGCCGAAACCAAGAGTCCAACACTCAACTGACTGAGCTACCAGGTGTCCCCACAGAAAATATTTTTAAATGGAGACTCATTTCCTCTATCTTAAGTGCTATGTTCTTTATCATCTGAAATGCAGGTAGAACCTTTCCAAAGATCAACTCTTCTGTGGTCAGATTCCACTGCAGTGTGATCACTCTCTACTGGTTGCTCCTAGAATCTTCTGGGGTTTCACCTAGAAAGCATGCCTGCATGCGTGGCTCCTAGCAAACAGTTTTTAAAAATTTAGATTAAATCGAAATTCTCAGAACAAATATGATATATTCTTTACAGTGTTGACTCTCAGGCAGGGAACTTCAAAAGTAGAATAGGTTGCTTATAAAATAAATTAACGATATAAAAAAATTCCACCACAACATGATCAACGTCAACTGACAAAGAGGAAACTGCAAAAAAATATTGGCAATATTCACCAAAAGGTTAATGTCCCTAATTATATAAATACATATAATGGTTACTATAAAGATTGATTTATTATAAATTATTAATAAGAAAAAGGGGCACCTGGGTGGCTCAGTCGGCTAAGTTTCTGCCTTTGGCTCAGGTCATGATCCCAGGGTCCTGGGATTGAGCCCCGTGTCGGGCACCATGCTCAGTGGAGAGCCTGCTTCTCCTTCTCCCTCTGCCCCTCCCCTCCCCCCCCTTGTGCTCTCTCTTTCTCCCTCTCTTTCACTCTATCTCAAATTAATAAAATGAAAGAATATATTTTAAAAAAGAAAAAAAGAATCCTATGCACACAAAGGTCATGAATAGGTAATTCTCAGAAAGGAAATATAAATAGTTTTATTCTTATGAAAAGATAGTCACCTTAAAATAAGAGAATTGCAAATGAAAACTACAATAAGATATCATTTCTTACCTATCATATTGGCAAAATTCTGTGACACACTGAGTGGGCAAGGGTTTGGTGAAATAAGCACATGATACATTGTTACTGGTGGTATAACTTTTATATAATCTCTATAAAATTTGTCAATATGTATTAAAATTTAAAGTGTGTATATCTCAGCAGTTCTGCTGGAGTGCTTTTATCCTACAGATCTACTTACACATATGCCTAAAGACAGTGTAGTAGACTATTAATTGTGGCATCTTCTATGGCAGCTAAAGATTAAAAAAAACCTTAAATATCTATCAATAGGAAAATGATAAAATAAATTATAATACATCATATAATGGAATCCTATGGAACACTGAAAACAATGAGGAAGCACCAGTCATTGTAACATAGAATGATTGCCAAGATACGCTGGATACAGTGGGAAAAGAAAACAGGGTGTTTGAGAGTGTTTATATCACGTTATCATCTGAATGAGAGAAATAAAACAGAGGCACCTGCCTAATGTTTGAGTGTGCACTCACTATCTCTACAAAGGTACAAGAAACAACTCAGATTGTTGACTCCTGGAAAAAGCACTCTGGGACAGGTGAGCAAGGGTAGAATATAAGGCTTTTTACTATATATCCTTTGTAACATTTGATATTTGACCATATGCATGGTTAAATTGCATTTCAAAAATACAACAATTAAGGTCTTAATGCGGGTGCACAATACAATTACCTATTTTTTATGTACAAGTTTTGTTTCAACTGTTTTGCTTGTTATTTTTAATGGTAAAAATTGAGGCAGGAATAATATGGCTTTTATAACCTCACAGGTTTTGATCCTGAGATTCTCAGGTGATTTTGTAAACTGAAAAGAGACTATTTAAAAAAAAATGGAAGCAACAGTGTCTGGAGAGGTATTTTTATTTTTATTTTTATTTATTTTTTTTTAAAGATTTTATTCATTTATTTGACACAGAGAGAGAGACAGAGAGAGAGCACAAGTAGGCAGAGAGACAAGCAGATGGAGAGGGAGAAACAGGCTCTCCGCCGAGCAGGGAGCCCGATGCGGGACTCAATCCCAGGACTCCAGGATCATGACCTGAGCCGAAAGCAGCTGCTCAATGGACTGAGCCACCCAGGCACCCCTGGAGAGGTATTTTTAAAATAAATTCACTGGATAGTAAAATAGTTTTGAATAATAAAGGGCTGATGCTCAACTAGTGGTCCTTTGAAATTAAACTTGATTCAGAACTTGAACCGATTACATTAAAAGTGTCTGTTCAATCAAGAGGATATAAGCCCAGGGCTCCGTTTGTGTGGACCCACAGAGCACATACGGTACATTCCTTGGCTTCCTCACAAAATAGCAGGCCTTTGATCTTTCCTCTGAAATAATTTCACCTGCGTTGATGATTTCACATAAAAAAAATAATCTTGGTCTTAATCTTGCATTATCTTTCATTTCTTCCTCTTTACCAGTTAAATTTAATTGCTTTTTTTTTTTTTCCATCCAAATGGGAGTTTTCTCTTTATTCAGACTTCTGGACTGAGTTCATAATGTGCAGTTAATCTAGAGCAGTCTTTAAAATAGTATGCCAATGGGCGCCTGGGTGGCTCAGTTGGTTGAGCGACTGCCTTCGGCTCAGGTCATGATCCTGGAGTCCCGGGATCGAGTCCCGCATCGGGCTCCCTGCTCAGCGGGGAGTCTGCTTCTCCCTCTCCCGCTCCCCGCTCTTGTGCTCTTTCTCTCTCTCACTCTCTCTCTCAAATAAATAAATAAAATCTTTAAAAAATAAATAAATAAATAAATAAAATAAAATAGTATGCCAAGATTATGAGAGGATTGGAGTTTTATGAGTAAGTGTGGCTGCTTCATTTGTAATATTGTATTTGGGAAAAAATTAAAAGGCCGTCAAGTCATTTTTCTATCTAATAGACCAAGAATCAACTGAGTTAAAAGACAGACACACACATACCTTGTATCTATTGGGGTGGCCATGTTCAGATAGTTCAGAAATGTTTTCACTCAGAATAAATGACACAATATTGGTCATAAATTTATAATTGTTGAGGAAGGAATTCCAGTTCAGGAGGAGCATATTAAACCAGTCTCTCTACTTTTGTGCAGATTGAAATTTTCCACTCTTAAAAAAAATGTCAAGTGTTGTTGACTCCAGATCACCTAGATTTATAATCCCCTCACTGCTCCTGACAGTACCTCCTTCTCTTCCCTTTCTCAGGAAGGAGGAGGAGCAGATGAGGTTGCTCCACGAGAGATTTTCAGGAGATTTTCATTCATTCAACACATATTTCCTGAGGGTTTCTGTAGGTGGCTTCTAGACTCTGTTCTAAGCTTGCCAACCACAGTGTAAACAAAAGAAAGTTCCTGCCTTCACAAGGCTAAATCCTAGAAGGGAGGGCAGTGACTAAGCAAATCATCATACATAACTTCAGAGAGTGATAGCTGTCTGTCTTCCATTGCTGTTCAATCCCAAAATTAGTAACATAAAATGGCAACCACTTCTTTGCTCATGATTCTGTGCGTTGGCAATTTGGGCAGGGCTCAGCTAGGAATAGTTAGCTGTTCCAAGCCATGTCAGCTGGGTTTGTGTATTTACTTGGAGTGAGTTAGAAAATTGTCTGTAGGCTGGCTGGTCCCAGAGAGCCCATTCACAAGTCTGCCAGTTGGCTTGGGTTGTAGGCTGGGATACCTCAGTTCTCCACCACCTGGCCTCTCCAGCAGGCTAGCTCACATATTCAAATGGTGGTCTCAGAATTCTAAGCCCAGCAAGTAAGGGCAAGACCTAATACACAGGAATTTTAAATCTATGCATGTGTCATATTTGTTATTCCGCCTATTAGCCAAACATGTCACTGGAGCAAGGCCAAAGTCACTAAGAAAGGTGAATGAACAAAGGCATGAACACAAAGAGGAAAATCATTGCACCCATTTTTGTAAAAAAAAAAATATATATATATGCATACATATATAATATATAATATAATTATTAATACTATATATATATTTCACATATATCATGTACCAGATTCCAGATCAGGCATTTTCATGCAAGTCACAGGCTCTCATGAGGGCCTGCTTACATTTTGCTTCTACATGTCTCAAAATCTATTTTTTTTTTAAAAAAAGGAAAAGTTTTCTTGCTCTTTGGAAATGCTGCATTAAACAAAATTACGCAATGATCATTTTCATTAGCATTATTATCAGCATGATTCAGGGCTTGCCAGGGAGTTTAATATGCCACCATGCAATGGGAATCCCTAAACTGGGGACTTTCCCTTATACCTCACAGACTTTTTCGACCACAAAGTATCTCCCAAGGCAGATGCTACCTGATTCTGACAGTTGTTGCTGTCAAGACTGTGGATCCCATATAGCTAGATCTTCCAGGCTTTCAAAAGAAGCAAGTTTTTTTTTAATTTAATATGAAATTTCTAATTTTTAGATATTGACAACTTGTTTAAATGTCTTTTAAAAATTCGTTATACTTTTTTTTTTTAATAAGCAAAATACAACTGCAAATCAAATTTGACTGGTTGGTGATTTTACGTAGAGGCCCAAGGAGCCTCTTGGGAGAGAACTTATGTCGACAGAAGGCAGAGTGGAGGCTCGGAGGTTTGGCCTCACAGGAGACCTGGCTTTAAGGGGAGGGCAACACAAGAATGAACATAAGCCAAAGAACTGTTCTCTATAACCTCCATGGGTACCCAGAGCTCAGAGAGTGAGTATCTCTGGTGAAAATACCGGTGACCTAAACTCAGTGACCTCAGCATCAGTAAAGACCCTAGGCCATCGGGTCCCAAGGAAGCAGCAGGAGGGGAAGTCCAATTCTTCCTGATAGGCCCACCTGTCACTGACTTGTTGCTTGTCAGTTGTACCAGAGATGAGGGAGAGGCAGTCTTCCCTCTTGGGTTTTCAACTGAAAGCACACTTTTTCTATAAAGCACATTGACTGGTTCCATTCCATTCCCCATCTGCATTTTATATATATTCTGGACCCCACCTTTTCTAGCATTAAATGCTGCCCCCCTATATCAGTTTTATGCTTCCATCTCTGTTAGAGTAAATTGTACTTCCAAAATTGTGCTGTCCACATGCCCTAGCACGATGTGACCTTGCCAACCCCCCCATCAACAGGTAGAGTCTAGTCCCTTCCCCTAGACTGGCTTTTGTGCCACCTCCTGGAAGCAGTACGATGGGGGAAAAGTGACTCTGTGTGGCTTCAGCCTTACAGTGGCTGCCTGTTTCTCTTGGGCCCCTGGATCTACCGCAGAATTTCTCGACATCAGCACTCTCAACATTTTGGGCTGAATGATTCTTTGTGAGGAAGAGTGGGTGGGGGTTGTCCTGTGCATTATAGGATGTTTAGCATGGTGGACCCTCTGACTAACCCATGTGCTGACTGAGGACCGCTAAGTAATCGCAAAGTCACCAAAAGCAGAAGGATTACCCAGCTGAGCCACACCTAAATGCCCTGCCTACAGAATCTGTGACATTTACCTTTCGAAAGGCTACTGCTTTAACCCCATATTTGGGGATAGTTATGTAGTGATAGTGACTAGAACACCTACATAGATGGAAGTGAAATGTAATGATATTTTGCTATTTTAAGAAAAAAGGAAATTAGTATCCATTGGTTGGCCTTGGATGCTCCTTTTAATTTTCTAATTTGCTATACAGCAAATGAAGTTGCTCTCACCCATTTAACACATATTTATTGAGGACCCACCTTTGTGCCAGGAACCAGGTTGGACCCTAGAAACGCATAAATAAACATAACATTTTGTAGTTGTTATATCTGTATAATTCCCTTCACCTGTATAATTTCTTGCTATCTATCCAACATTCTCAGTTTTGTGAATTAGTGATCTTGAAATGACCTTTACGCTTGGGTTTCTCTCTTCTTCTCATTCTAGTCCCCGTCCTGGAACTTACTCTTCCTTCCCCCTTTTCTTCCATCTTGTCCTCGTTAGGGCCCAATCCACCTCCTCCACGAAACCTTGTCCTATGCTTTAGTCAAAATGATTTCCATCTCTTTTTTGGTCTTTCATATTTTTCCTCTTCTCCTTGCACTCCAATAATATATATGTATAGTATCATCTTTACTTGATAGCTGGCCTTTCTTCCTACTTCACAGAGAAAACAGAACCCACAAGCATGGAATTCTACTGGCTTCTAGATTTCTGCGCCCACAAAAACATCTGCATCTATGATGCAAACCACACAGCCATGCCTCCTGTATTAGGGCTCTCCAGGGAAACAGAACCAACAGGAGATAGAGCTATAGCTACAGATAGGAGGAGATTCATTATAGGAACTGGCTCACACAATGATGGAGGCTGAGGAGTTCCACAGTCTGCCCTCTGCAAGATGAAGCACAAGGAAAGTTAGTGGAATAATCTAGACTGAGTCTAAAGGCCTGAAAATCAGGCCGATGGTGTAAGTCCCAGTCTGAGTCCAAAAACCTGAGAACCAGAGGTACCCATGTCCAAGAGCAAAAGATAGATGTCTCAGCTCTAGCAAAAAGAGAGTGAATTTGACCTTCCTCTGCCTTTTTGTTCCAGGCAGGTCTTCAGTGGGTTGGATGATGTTCCCACATCATCCCAGCCCCACCCCACAATAATGAAGGCAGTCTTCTTTACCCAGTCTACTGACTCAAATGCTAATCTCTCCTGGAGACACTCCCACAGACACACCCAGAAACAACGTTTGACCAGCTATCCGTGCACCCTTTAGCTCATTCTAGTTGACACACAAAATGAACCATCCCACCTCCTTAGTTGCATTTTCATTGAACAAGTTGTTCTGTCTTCAGTTGAAAGCCATGCCTAATCTCTGCTCTGGACCCATATCTCCCCTGCCTCTGCGAGCTAGAGTCCCTTTTTCTCTGAAATATTTCTCTCTGTCTCTGTCTCTGTTCCTGTCTCTCTCCCATTAGCTTCAGCTTAAAATAATTACCTGAAGCCTCTGCCACTGGCAAGGGGAGGCTGCTTTCTTGACTCTATCTCTAGTTCTATTCACTTTCCTTCTTGTTGGAGTCACCATTCTTGAGAGTTCTCTCCAGTTACTTTCTCCACTTTTTAAGCCCCCATCCCTTTAACATGATACAATGTCCTGCCTCCTCATCCCTATACACAGCCTTCATCCTCATCCCTATCCCTACCCCACACACATTCTAAAACTTCTCTGCTGAAGGTGACCACAGACTTCACCATTCCAGGCTCCAAACCTTTGCTGTCTTCAACAACTGCCCATTTTCTCCTGCTCACAAATTCCTAGGCTTTCCAGAATACAGCTCTCTCTTTATTCTCACAACTCCTTCTTGGTCTTTTTCTTTTTTCTTTCTTTTTTTTTTTTTTGAGGGGGTTCTTCTCTGTTTACACATCAGCGTTAATATTCTCTTCTCTTCTCACTAGTTCCTGTTTCTCATGCTCTCAGATACTCCCGGAGCTTCTCCAGTCACCCAGACAGCCCCTGATTCAGTGATTCCCAGTCCCAGCCACTCTGCTGAGCCCTAAACTCACAGATTCAGCTGCCTCCTGAACATACCCACTTAATTGTCCCTCACATAGGTTTAAGACCAAACTCATTCTTTGCCTATTTAAACATGTCCCCCCTAAGGTCTCCATCTTGGGGAACAGCACCACTCTCACGGGAGCATCCAAAAGAGCCACCATACCCTACCGACGACTAGACCCTAAGGATTCTGCCTTCCTTAACTTAGCTCATGTCCATCAACACTGACTCTGCCTTAGTTCAGACCCACATCATTTCTCCCTTGGACACTTGCAGCTGCCTTGTAATTAACCCCCATCTCCAACTGCGCCCTCTCTCCTAAGCAGTCTCCACTCCGCTGCCAAATTCATCTTTCTGATATAAACATTTGATCATCTGGATGACATGATGAAAATCTCCCTTGACAATAAAGTCCAGGCTTTCTGGTCTGGTCACTGCTCACTTTTCCCATCTGACCTCTTGCTGCATCATCCCCTACTCATTTGCCACACCAAATATGTTTACAGATCCAGGAAGACATCATCCTCTCTCATGTCTATGACTTGCCAATGTGATATTTTTCTCTATTACTGTTTTTCTTTCTGGTATATCCTTCTCCTAGCTTACCCCTTTCTTAGTTGGCTATCGTTAAATTAGTTAGATTACACAACTATGAGCAGATTATTGCTGTATTTAGAAGATTTGTTTGTAATTTAATCCAACATTAAATTACAAACCCAGCAAAGCAATGAAAATATCAGAATTTAGGTATCTGGCATTTTCTGATTATTAAAATGATTTGGTGTTAAAATACATTTATCATTTTTATCCTCACATACCTAATGTTTCAAAGCAAGTTTAGCAGCTGATATTATCTTATTTATCTACTCACTTATTCTCTTTCTCCCCACTAGAAAATATGCTCCACGAGGCCAGGGATCTCAGCTGTGTTGTTGCTGTAGATCCCATAGGCCTACAGCAGTGCCCAGAAGAGGGTAGGAGTCAATCCTTAGGTGCCGAATGGAACAATGAATAAATGCTCAATCTTCTGATGCCCCCAAAGGAGGACAGTATAGGATCATCTTCTCTTGTGACCCAACATACCCAGGTTTTCTCTATTACAGTAGGTAAAACAGAATATTGTGATGTTCCATAGCCCTGTCTCTTCCTGCTGCCACCCTGCAACCTTATTGTCACCTCCTTGAAAGCAAGGACCGTGTGTCTTATGTCTGTATTTGCAGCTTTAAGCATACTGCCAGGCATGTAGTAGATGTGCAAAATATGTCTAAAACAATTAACCCTGTTGCCCTTTCTACGGGAGCAATCTACACGCATTCTTTGTCTCTTGTGCTGGCCCGCCAACACTTGGAGAAAAGGAATTCTATCTTCCCAACCTCTTTCCTACTGCCTCCTACCACGCTGTTCACATTCTAAACACACAATAAATGTTGGATTAAATTACCACTAGTGTTTCATATGCTCAGATAAAACTAAATGGTGTTCATCAAAAACAACAAGGTGTTCATTTTTCCAATGCTGACCAACAGCATGATGCCATGATGCTGAAACAGATGGTTAGTTGCAACTTTTATAATGATATGAAACTCATTCTTTCCAACAACAAATTGCTGTAGAACTTTTGGCATCTAGTCCACACCTAATAGTCTGCATTGTTTCTGTTAGGATTTTGTGCTAAGGTGCTCCTTATCTTCAATCAGGACCTCCTAGAAGGATAATTCTCTATAGCCAGAGTGTCCAATCTACCACAACCTGGATAAAATAGCCTATAGAAGGATTCAACTCCCTTTGTTGCCACTGCATGCTCACCAAGCCTATGCATTATTCATTTGTTGGGCTATAGAAAGTAGAAAATGTCCTGGTCTGCCTTCTGGACAGTGTTTACTTAGTCCTGAAAAATTCTGACTCCGAATCTCTTCTTGTAAGATTTCACATCTTTTGGAACATTACCCCTAACCTACTAAAATTATAAGCATGAATGTTTATCTTACAGTGGCTATCACTTACAATTTTTTTAATATTATAAACACCCTTACACCTAAAATGAGATTTGGGAAGAAAAGAGGGTTTTCATATGATTTTGAGGAAAGATTGCTTCAGCTGTTGGCTAATTTCTTCCAAATCATGTTTAATTTTTTATAGTTTCTAACGTATATAAAGACATGTTCACTTTTAGTAATCCAAGGGTTAACATAACATATTGATTATCATGTAGAGGATATAAATTCCAATCACAGTACAGTTACACTCTACCAGATTAGATTCTAAAGTCAGTCAACATGATTTGGCAAAAATCACATGTAAGAAAATGACACAATCACAATCACCCAAATGAAGGTAGAAATTCTTTCTCTCCCAATCCAAGACCTCCAGATCGCTCTCACATTACCACAGCCTGCTGTTTCATCAGTTCCACACCAAATGAAGTTCCTGACTTGCATATAAAGCCACTTAGTATGAATAACATCTATCTGCAAAATAAGAATCATTTTCAGCAGTTTAAGATGATCGTGTAACCAGGGCCCCCAGGACCAGCAACAGATTCGTCTTCTTTTTCAATCTCATTGAAGGTACATGGTCTTTGATGGAATAGCGAGCAGAATTATCACAATGTTCTATTTCTTTCTCTCTCTCCTCCTCCTCCTCCATCTCCTCCTCTTCCTCCTCCTCCTCCTTCTTCCTCTCTTTCTCTCTGAGATAATTCATAGAAGTTAAACTCACATATTCTGTGTCTACACTGGAAGTTTTCTTAACTGTTCTCAGTAGCTTATTACAAAACCAACTGTAACCAAGAGCTTATCAGTCTACGCACCCCCTTCCAACAGTTGCCCATTTCTGATCATAAGTGTGATTTCTGTTCTGGAGTTCTGAACTCCCTGTACCCTGGTCATATAAGAACAAACTGGATTTGTCTATTTCTTCCAGTTTTTAATGAACACAAAAGAGATTCCTGGTGGCATTATCTGTGGTTGTATTTTCAGGACACGGTCCATTTTCTCACAGCTAATGGCATCCCTGATGCTATACATCTGAGGAAATATGTTGGGTATTTGGGGTATGGGAAATGGTCTGTTCACTTACAACGGGGGCTTCTTTTAAGAGGTTTTACGTTCTATCTCTGAGGATATACTTTAATTTGCTCCCTAACTGAGCTTCTACACATTTAATTAAAACTTCATCTGGCATCTAGCTGTGTCCAGCTCTCACTGAGAGGTCCACAGCAAAGACAAAAGAAGGGCAAGAATTTTTTTAAAAGAAAAGTAATGTGAATAAGATTTGAAAGTCCCCACGGAGGAAGTTGAGCAGAGGGGACAGGGCCAAAAATACACGATCTCTTTAATTCTCTCTACCGCCTTGAAAGGTGTTATTTCCCCCCCATTTTACAGAGGAAGAAACTGAGATTTAAGATATTTAATAACTTACTCCAAGCCACACAGACAGTAGGTGGTACAACAGGGATTCAGACCCAAATCTGTCTGGCTTGCACACGCTCAGCTTTCATTAAACCACATAATTAGTGCTATTCTTGAATCCCATGGTTTTGCCTTTGTAAAAAAGATACTTATTTTTAGAACGCTTTTTTCCTGATCAAGCCACAAAATTTGTTAACTACTGATTCCTTTCAAAGATTTCCATACAGTAAGTGAGTTTGCTAGACCACTCCAGCTTCTGAAAAGGACTAGAAATCTTGGATAAAATACAAAACAACAAGAAATTAATTCTTGGACCAGGAGGGAAGGTCAGAAGAGCACACAGTGCAGCCTTTGTGCTCAGGTGTTTTGCCCAAACAGATGCTCTAGAGTTTTTGATTTTACAGCCTCGGTGGATATAGGGGATAGAATATAAGGTCCAGAGTCGGCCCAAGTGCAAGTCCTAACAGGTAATGGTCCAGAGGAAGATGAGGTTCCAAAGGATTACACCCTAACATAGGGAAAAACCGGAAAACAAGATTCTACCCTCAGATTCGGGGTACTGCAGGGAACAGCAACGGTCTCAACCCTTGGCTCTGAGCAGATCACAGGGGAAAAAAGCCCTGAGAATTTGGAGATACCAGTTGGTCCCTGTGAGAACGTCAGCCCTAATTCAAACTACCTGTGAGATCCCAAAAGCCTCAAGCCAAATAATCATTGAGAATCCGGGTTTTCATCCAGTGAGGATACCACCTGACGGAAGAAATATCTGGAAATGTTTGGGGAGTTTTTTGAGTGCTCGTTATTCCTGGGAGCACCACAGGCATTTTTCAGGTAGAAGCAGAGACATGACACCTCTATAATAGAGAAATGTCCCACCCAAGACGCTAATAACACACTCCTTGAGAAACACTGATTTCACGTAGATAGATGGGCGGCACCCACAGGGGGTTGAAAAAGCACAGCGGTATTTGCCTGGAGAAACCCACTTTATCTCAGATTTCACATTTTTTTACAATTCCCAAGGAAAAATAAAATCAGAGTCAATAATAACAAAATAAATAAGAAAATGAGGCACAACCCACAACTGACACATTCCCCCGACCCTCCCACCAGGCTGGTTCCTGAATAGGAAAGGCAAGAGATTCTAGAGCGTCCACCCACCAAACATGCTTGCCACTGCCAGCCTGGGGCTGGTGGCCGACCCTGACCCTCCCCACACCTGCACCAGGCCCTGCTGGGCTGGAGGGCAGCCTCCTGCAGCTGATACTAGAGGATTCCGCCCCAGGCAGCAGCAGCTGTGGCGTCGGGATCAGAGGGGGAGGCTGAGTGGGGCACAAGGGCTCAGGAGAACCTGTTCTGGAGAGGCAGGAACCCAGATGTCCACTGCCTAGGGGCTCCACAGAATAATTCTCTCTCTAGTCTTCTGCCAGGTAAGGAGAGGTGGAATCAGGATCAAAGGAAGGGGACCTGGGGGTAACTGATCTCATAAATCCTTGTAGACAACCTCTGTCTTCAACTCCAGGCAAACCCTATTTTCAGAGGTATACGTTGCTTTCCATTTATAAAAACTGTCATTTCTAGGCTTATATGACTTGGCTTTCCGTTCCCAGCTTGCATTTCGACTTCCTGGACAACGCTAATTCAGTCACCTGCATCTCTTGCAACTGCACCTTCAGAGGCTCCACGTAGAGAGCTTGAAGTTAGCCAGTGGGGGAGTACTGACATCACAAGAAGTGGCAAGTGCTACAAATCAGGGTCTTGGGGTTCCCTCCCGGAGAGCGTTGGTTCTTAAACATTTAACAGCACACTACTGATGGCAATCTTAGTTGTAAATTTCCCTGGCCCTCGGTCTGCCCATCTGTAAAGTAGGTGTAGCACTTCTGCTTTTCTTTCTTCTCAGAGATGTTGAGATTCACCCAAGATAAAGACAACAAAGATGTTAAACTATTCAAATGTTGAGTAACTTTTGACAATATACATCAGTTTTTATAATCAATAACATTGATTATTAATGACACATTTCCTATCTTTTCTGAGAACAGGACAGAGACTGGACATACATAATCTTGGCTGGCTCATTCATAACTTGAGGAAATAAAGATAATAAAATAACATTCAGAGCACGGAGGACCACAGGGGAAGGGAGGGAAACCTGAGGGGGGAGAAATTAGAGAGGGAGATGAACCATGAGAGACTCTGGACTCCAGGAAGCAAACTGAGGGTTTCAGAGGGGGGTTGGTAACAGGGTGATGGGTATTGAGGAGGGCACATGTTGTCATGAGCCCTGGGTGTTATATGCAACTAATGAATCTTTGAACACTACATCAAAAGCTAATGATGTACTATAGAGTGGCTAACTGAACATAATAAAAAAATAAAAAAATAAAGTAATACATTTGCAGCTCAAAAAAAAAAAATAAGTGAGTAAATTCTCTACCCATTTTCTTTAGCAAACTGCAAAAACCCTTGAACAGAATCACGGAGAGAAGAAAACCAAGTTGCTTTTTACTACCCTCCACCCTCTTCCACTCGTAGGAAATTCAAAGAATTTCTTTCTGAAAGATTAAAACACCCATCTAGTCTGAAGGTGAAAAAAACCTCCAGCTGTCTGCATAATACATTATTCTTTATATCTGTATACAAATATATTTTACAAAGTGAATCATGTGCCTTATTTTACTTGATTCTACTAACATCTATTTTTATTTTAGAGCCCAATATGACTCACACCTTGCCTTTTTCCCCCTTTCCTTACATATAAAATAGAGGTTCTCTCATAAAATATGGTCTGAATTTCAATTTCAAGTACCAAGTAAGGATGCACAATGACTACATTTAGATCCATATCTGGGGCTTTGTGCTCTGTGCTCCGAACACCTGAATTAACATCAACTCTGTGTCCCTCATTGAAAGTAGATGTTGAATCAGGACAGTGTGGATATTTATCATCGTGAAAAAATATGTGTAAGGTAAGCAATTCAGGTAACATTAGGAAACTACTACAAAACACATGCTTTTGTAATTTATGGCGTGCTTTTGAGAACATGAAAGAGGGGACAGACTTTGTCCCCTGGGCGGGCCTTTCAAGGACAAGTCAAGGCACAGACCCAATAAGCAAGTCAGGAACGAGCATCAGGGAAGAAGGTGAGCTTCATGATTCGGGAATTACTGACTTTCAATCTTGTTTCTCTCCTAGGGAGAGAATTTTACTTGAAGACTGGATTCAAAAGATTTGTTGAAACATAATTCTGAAGACAAATCTGCACCGAGAAAAGCCAAGAGAAATACGTTTTTCACACATAAGGAACAGCCCCGGAAAATGTGTAGGGAGAAGGGGAATATCGAGATCTGGAGAAAACAAAGTCAAGAATATGCATGGGTGAGGGAAGAATGAAATTTGGCCGAAACAAGGAAAAGCAGGGACTCCAAGGCAGTTAGGACGCATCACTGAGTACCCCACGTTCATTTGCCAGCAACTCAGTGACAGAGCTCTACGACTCAGCTCTTCACTTGGACACCAGGGGACAAATCGCCAAGGAAGCCCATGCAGAAACTGTCTCAGCCCCACAGGTGGTTTGTCCCACCTCCCTGTCCAGGTGCCAGTGTGTGCTGGCCTTCCAGGACTCCTCCCATGGCTGATCTCTTTAAGATTCATCTCTGATTTAGAATGAAAAGCTTCGCCTAGGTAGAGGAATTTCAGGCATCACTGAGCGGTCAAGAGCCATTTTTCACCCAAGCCCATGCAAACGACCGCATACCACCACTTGTATATTCTACAGATGTTTAACTCTCTTGTATCCCTTGAGGCAGGTCCAAAAAAGGATAACTTGATGACTTACTCCTTTTAGGGTGAAATCAATGAAACAAACACTCAGGGTGATAGAAGAAGCCTATTTCAAAGCTGGATAACGTCATGGGCACCAGCAAACCCGAGGGACTACCAGGGATCTTCCCGGAGAAGAAAAGAAGGAGGGTCCCCTGTCCTTTAGTGATCCTTGGAAGCCTCCATGATTACAATCATGGCAATCATCTCTTCATTTTTTCATTCATGGAACAAATATTTACTGAGCAGCTATCCAGTGTCAAGTCATGTTCATACCACTGGGTTCCTGCAGTGAACAAGGCAGAGAAGGGACCTGCCCTTGTGGACTTTACATTACAGGTGAGGAAGGAAAACAAGGAAACACACACAAGAGAAAAATGTCAGATGGAGACAAAGTGCCTAGAGAGACCCGATGTGATAGAGCAAGACCGTGGGACTATGTTAAATCGTGCGGCCAGAGGAGGTCTCTCCAAGCAGGTGAGGTTTAAAGTAAGCAGGTGGGCGTGCGCGGCCGAAAGCAGCAGACGCGTGAGGCCCCGGGAGAAAGCGCATCAGAAGGGGAGGAACTCGGCATCGTAGACACGGAAGGAGGCGGCTGTGGCTGGAAGGTGTGTGCGAGCCGGGAGGGCGTGAGGTGGCAGTGGAACTGTAGACAGAGGCCAGATCACAGAAGCAGCAGTTGGGTTTCATCCTGACTGCGATGGGAAACCGTTGTGTTGGTTTAAGAAGGGAAGTGAGGCGATCAGACCTAAGTGTTTACAAACCCCGCTGGCCACGGCGCCCAGGGCAGATTATAAGGTGTCAAGAGCGAGAGCAGAGAGGCAGAGGAAGGAACTATCCCAGTGAATGAACGCTGACCATGGCTTCGATGGGGTCGGCAGCAACAGTGACAGCAAGCAGCGGTCAGGTTCAAGACACATCTGAGAAGTGCCCTCCATGATGCTGCTTGCGAACAGGACAGGACCATGTGGAAGGAAAAAGTACATCATGCATCTTCTGCTGGTGGCTCCCGGCCATCTTTGGCATTCCTTGGCTTGTGACTGCTTCCCCCGACTTCCTGCCTCTGTCTTCTCCCGGCTGCCTTCCCTCCGTGTCTCTGTGTCTCCCTCCCCTTATAAGGACACCAGTCATAGGATATGGGCTCACCCTCATCCATTGTGACCCCACCTTAACTTGATTACCTCTGCGAGAACCCTGTTTCCAAATAAGGTCACATTCACAGCTTCTGGGCGGAGGGGACTTTTAGAGGATACTGTACAACTTAGTACAGCAGCGGAGGGGCCTGCCCGGTTGTCTTCGAGAAGCTGCTCTCTCTCAAGGAACCAGAACCACACAGCACACGTGCAGGGAAAGGTGTCATCCCAGGCCCGTGAGGCTCAGAACTGTCTCGTTGTCTTGTGAAGCAGGGCACTGCAGTGTGCTGATAGAGTGGTGTGTGGAGACTCCACCTGAGAGCGTTGGGGGAGTGTGTGCAGCGCGTGCCTGTGTGTGTGTGTGTGTGTGTGTGTGTGTGTGTTTCCAGAGCAGGAGCGACAGATGGGGAGAGGAGAAATGGAACACACCTACATCAGACTTACATCTCAACTATGGAGGCAACAGGCGGCATCGACATGTGTTATAGCCTGAATTGTGTCCGTCCCCGACCCCAGATTCATACGTTGAAGCCCGAACCCTCAATGTGACTGTACTTGGAGACCGGGGCTTTAGGGAAGTGATTAAGGTTAAATGAGGTCATAAGATTGGGACCCTGATCCAACAGGATTGGTGTCCATACAAGAAAAGGACACCAGATCCCTCTCCCTCTCTCTCTTCCCATGTATGCACAGAAAGAGAGGCCATGTGAGGACACAGTAAGAAGGTGGCTGTTTACAAACCAGGAAGAAAGACCTCACCAGAAACCATCCCTGACAGCACCTTGATCTTGGATTTTCAGCCTCCAGCAGTGTGAAAAAATAAATGTCTGTTGTTTAAGCCACCCAGACTCTGGCAATTTTTTATGGCGGCCTGAGCAAACTGATACAGCATGTCTTCATTTCAGCTGTAATATATAGGAGCCAAATGCCCCCACAGACATACAAGAGAGGGGAGGGAAGGTTCAAGGTACGGTTCTATCTTCTAGAAACACATCTCTTCAATCTTCATGACAGAGCTTCTGACTGGCTTACAAAGGATTTTTTATTAAACAAATGCTTATTGTGTGTTTATTATGTACAATTCACTAGTAGTATTGCTAAATACAATTTGCCTTTCAAGATTCAGTGGAGATTAGTGGACTTTGGTCTGATCCCAAAGAGAAAGTGGCTTTGTTGAGTCGCTGTGTGCTTCCCCATTTCTATGCACTGAATGGAAATAACGTCCACCTTCTGGGATGATGATTTTGAAGAGATGAAAAACCAACCTGTGCTGTGAAAGTAAAATGATATTAACCATTTCTGGGAAAATATGATTTGTTTTTTTTTTTTAACTTGTAACAACGTTCTACGCACTATAGACATTGTTCCTCATGCTATCTCCAGCAATTGAGAACTAAAGTTGTTTCATCCGCTCCCCTGTGTTTTCTAGTTTTCCTGCTATCCCAAGCCCTCTTCCATAGGATTGCCAAATGGGGAATCATTTTGACCCTTGGTAACAAGTGTAGAGGCTTCATGCAATTGGATTTCACAGTCCGTATTCACTTTAAGCTCTTCCTGGATGGTCTCCCTGAAAAAACACACAGATAGGAACCAAGGGGTCACATGGAAGGTCTCTCTGGTTTAACCTCTTTACTGACAACCTGGAAGAATGTGAAAATACCACACTAATGAAACCTGATTCTAAATGGGGAGTTGCTACAATGGCAGAGACTACTTGGAGGAGAAAACCACAGAGTCACTGAAATTCACGTTGGCAAGTCACCATCTAATATATTGGAGAACTAAGAAAGAATTCAAAACAGGGACTGTTGATGGATGAGTGAAGTCAGTCAAATATTAATGTCCTAAAAGGCCTGAGGGTAATGGCGAAGTTAATCGTGCATGGTTGCAGAACTGAAGCGAGCTAAAAATGATCCGTGCTGCTCTGTACAGAGAGGAAGGAAAATGTAAGGGACTGGAGACATGCAATCTAGAATTTGCAACTGTATCACTTGTGTTATTCCTTTGGAAACTCCCTCAGTCACAGGCAAGTTAAAGGCATATTTCAAGGGAAGAGTGGAAGGAGAGGATGGACATTGGGAAAAACGAGTTGAACGGAGGATGACAGCAGATAAATAGCAACTGGCTGCATTCACAATTATTCAGGGTTACAGATAGCGGTGTGGCTCAGCAGGTAAGGACTTTGAAATCAGACTGGTTTTGAGTCTCTTATTTGGCCACTTCTTAGTTGACCTTGGGCAAATGGTGGAACTCTCCAAGTCTCAGTTTCTGGGTCTCAAAAAAGGAAGTAATAGGAATATGTGATTCTCAGGGTTGTTTGAGGAGGGAATGAGGGAGTGCTTGGCAGAAATTAGTACAACTCAAGCCATAAAAAAGATTCAAATCTTCGCCATTTGCAACAACATGGATGGACCCAGAGGGTACTCTGCTAAGTGAAATACGTCAGACAGAGAAAGACAAATACCATACAATTTCACTTATATGTGGAATCTAAAAACAAAACAAACCAAACCAGAAACAGACTCAGATACACTGAACAAACTGGTGATTTGCCGGAGAGAAGGAGGGACCCTGTGAGGAGATGGACAAAACAGGTGAGCGTAACAAAGTATAAACGTTCAGCTATAAAATAAGTGAGACACAGGGTCACAATGTATAGCATAGGAATATAGTCAGTAATATTATAACAACTTCGTATGGTGACAGGTGGTAACTAGACTTGTTGTGGTGACCATTTCATAGTACAGAGATATTGAATCACTATATGTGCACCTACAACTAATACAATATTACATGCAATTACTCTTCAATTAAAAAACAGAAATTATGGGCGCCTGGGTGGCTCAGTCAGTTAAGCGTCCGCCTTCGGCTCAGGTCATGATCCCGGGGTCCTGGGATCGAGCCCCGCATCGGGCTCCCTGCTCGGCGGGGAGCCTGCTTCTCCCTCTCCCACTCCCCCCTGCTTGTGTTCCCGCTCTCGCTGTGTCTCTCTCTGTCAAATAAATAAATAAAATCTTTAAAAATAAATAAATAAATAAATAACAGAAATTAGTACAATCTCTGATATATAATTTCTCAGGGCTAATGACAACAAACAATAATGATAATCCACATGTCATTAGGTTTTTTATATTAATCTACCTACATTTTTGTCAAAAGCTTTTCCCTTCTGTCAGTGATGATTTTTGCATGTGAACTTTCCAGACATGACATTCAACTTAGAGTTTCCAACAACTCAACAGCCCCTATGTTGGCAGAGTCTTCATTTTAAGTAGTTTACTGTCCCCCATCACTTTCTCTGCCACAGAATTCTACCATCTGTCCTCCCATCCCTTCTTAATCAGAATAACCCTAATAGACAGTCCTGGATCTAGTGATTTTTCAAAACATGAGAATACGGAATGAGAACCAGATGGTGAATTTGAGCATATCTAGGACAATCACTTTTTTTAGCTACAAAAACAAACAAAACTAAATAGTGGCTTCTCTTTTTTATACATTGGTTTCCCTGGCCAGATATATCCTTGAACTCTATTAGATGACATAAAATTTCCGTCCACTCATCAAGTAGCACGTACCTCAAACTATAGGGTATCAAAGAAAGTGTATTTTGCTTGAGCCATTTGAGAATCTCACTCCGGTAGTTGTTTTCTGTTGCCTGTATTGATCAGGTATTTTCTGTGATTTTAAGTTGAAGGGCAAATGGGAGGTATTATTTTTAAAAAGATAAATATTTGAAGAAAATTTAATGGGAATCAAGGGGAGAAGGGATGGACAGAGTGTGCTGATACACAATTATGTAAATGACCAGGTTAAAGAGTTTCCTCCGTGAAGCCTGCATGCTGATTTACAGCCTTTCCAGAGGCACTCAGTGATGAAGTGTGTTCCCATAAAGGTCCTTTTCTGAGGTTAGAACCTGGTTTGCCTCCTTGTAATCTAGAGCCTACTGTATTAATTAACAAGACCAAACACATTCCTGTTTCAATTGAAAACTTGTGCTCCAATGGCTTGATCAATCTGATAACACTAAAAAAAAAAAGAGAGAAAGAAAGAGAAAAAGAAAAGAAAGAGAAAAAAAACATTCTGGTTTCAACTACTTCTGAGAAAATAAGTGAATGACATAATACTTCTATACATAGTGCAGACATGTCAATTTCTTTTCAGAAATTGGACATTTTTGAAGAGTCCATAAAAACTATCAAGTAGATTCTGGCAGAGACATTACATCAGGATAATAGAGCAATCGTCTCAAACCCTTCTGTGTCATCTTGGATTTTAACTCCATTGGAACAATTTCCTATACTTTCCAGCTATTTCCACTGAGGCACCAAACTATTTTTTATAATTATTAAGAAGTTTAGAGTTTTGTTTTTTTTTTTTTTTGAATTTCATTAACTCAACAAATGTCTCCCTTTTTCCCTTACTATGTGTCTCCGTATAACACCACAGACAATGATGTTTTCACACTTAGAGTGCTTTTTATCAGACATTCATTTTTGCTTGAAGGAAGGGTCTTCCTCAAGAAAGGGGAAAAGTAGCACGCTCCTTTTCTGAAAATATAAACATCAAAAAATACCATGTTCTACTTGGGAATTCAAACACACTAAGAACACTTTATTATTTAGGGAAGTGTTTTCCCAACGTAAAAGTTGCTAATATATTCCAGATGTGTATTTATTAGCCATCCAGCTCCTGGCCTACAACTGAAAAAATGTTTGAGATGTTTTTCTAGCTTACTGAAATAGAAATGACTGAATGCCCATAGGCTTTCCACTCATATGCTATTTGTAACAATCATATAAGCAATCACACAAGGCATACTGAATTATCTTCAGCTTGGGACATGTGGTTGTTGGGTTTTTTAAAGATTTTATTTATTTATTTATTTATTTATTTGAGAGAGAGTGCATGCATGCATGTGTGCTCGTGGGGGGAGGGGTAGAAGGTAGAGGGAGGAGAGGGAAAGAATCCCAAGTAGACTCCTCAGTGATTGGGAGCCCGATGCAGGGCTTGATCCCATGACCCTGAGATCATGACCTGAGCCAAAACCAAGAGTAAGACCCCTAACTGAGCCACCCCGTGGGTTTTATAAGGTATCCCACCTGCTCTCCAGGTGTGGCAAACAACATATTTTGGTTAGTTTTATGTTGATCTGGCCTCAGTTTTGGGCAAATATGTTTTCTTTGACAACTTGTCTGCATTGACTAGCATTTTCTTTGGGCTTAGAAAAGTAATCAGAAAGAATAAAAATTCATTTTTCACTTACACATGGTGCTTTTCTGAAGTCTGTGTCCATCTTTTTTACCAAGTGCTTTGAGTAAATAAAAGTAATTCTTGATTTTTCATACACAAATTTTATTAGAAAAATATTTTGTTCTTAAAGGGTCATTTGGATATATTCTTTGGTGGAAAAAAAAAAGACAAAAAATAGCTGTTTACTTGGAAGAAAATAATAGACCTCCTGTAAGACCCAAGTTTTGCTTCCCTCTCCATGGATGACTCAAATGACTTCCTGCCTTCATCAGCATCAAGGTATAATGTCTTCCCCCTTCATCTGCCATCGGATGATCTTGTTGGGTACAGTTTGGAACATTTATGGACTTTGGCTTGTACCAATATGAGTTATTATGTCCCATATGAATTAAATCATATATTTCCTCCAAATATCTGGAGCAAATTCCATTTTGTTGTAGGTAAAAGCAAGCTGCCCTACATTAGGTTTGATAGCACAGCATTAAATGTCTGCTACCTTAGGGGTGTTTTTGGCTTTTTAGATTAAAATGCCTGATAAAGACACTTGTATATTTTCATTTACCATTTATTGCCTGTGAGTTGGAAGGCTATTCTCCCAAAATGTTTTTGGTTATAGGAGGGAAAATTTGGAGACAGTGTCTCTGTTACTTCCTAGACAAAATGAGTCCTTTATTTATATCAGTAAGCCACTTCTGTCTCTAAATTGTTCTGCTAGTAATTGATACATTGTCCTTTAAAAGTTTTTACACTGTGAGTGCTGTGTTGCTTTAAAAACAGTTAAGAAGTATACTTATGCATTTGGAATTCTGTTCCTTTAGGAGGGAAATTAAAGAGAGAAGGAGGAAGGAAAAAAAGCTAGTCCTCAAAGTGTTTAAAGCTCAAGGGTTGAGGAAAAGAAAAGCATGAAATGCAGAAGAAGAAAACAATGAAAGAAAAATGTTTGATAAGTGTTGACATTCAGAGTGCAGAGTTAACTGCACATCTGAGAAAGCCAAAATCACAGGGAACTAGTGCCTCTTTCATAGCAAGGATTAGGGGTTTTCAGGGTCCCAGAACTATCTGCAAGAGGATGCAGACACTTTTAAAATTATGTTTGTTTATATTCAAGTATAATTAACACACAGTGTTAATTTAGTTTCAGGTGTACAATAGAAAGATTCAGTAATTCTCTACATTTCTCCGTGCCCCAAGGTAAGTGTCCTCTTAATCCCCTTCACCTCTTTCACCCATCCCACCACCTCTCCCCTCCCTTTTGGCAACCACCAGTTTGTTCTCTATATTAAGGGTCTGGGTTTTTTGGTCTCTTTTTTTCTTTGTTCATTTGTTTCTTAAATTCACATATGAGTGAATCATATGGCATTTGTCTTTCTCTGACTTATTTCACTTGGCATTATCCCCTCTAGGTCCACCCATGTTGTTGCAAATGGCAAGATCTCATTCTTTGTTATGGCTGAGCAACATTCCATTCCTCTACTGATGGACACTTGGGATGATTCCATTTCTTGACTATTGTAAATAATGCTGCAGTAAACATAGGAGTACATGTATCTTTTCAATGTAGTGTTTTTGTCTTCTTTGGGTAAATACCTAGGAGTAGAATTACTGGATCCTATGGCATTTCTATTTTTAAATTTTTTGAGGACCCTCCATACTGTTTCCCACAGTGTCTGCACTGGTTTGCCTTCCCACCAACAGTGCACAAGGGTTCCTTTTTCTCCACATCCTCAACAACACTGTTATTTCTTGGGTTTTTTATTTTAGCCATCTGACAGGTATATAGTGATAGTTCATTGTGGTTTTAATTTGCATTCACCTGATGATTAGTGATGTACAGCATCTTCCCACATGTTTGTTGGTCATCTGTATGTTTTCTTTGGAAAAAATGTCTATTCAGGTCCACTGACCATTTTTTAACTCAATTATTTGGGTTTTTTGCTGGTGAGTTGTGTAAGTTCTTTATATATTTTGGATCTTAGTAATCACTATCAGATAAATCATTTGCAAATACCGTCTCCCATTCAGTAGGTTCCCTTTTTGTTTTGCTGATGGTTTCCTTCACTGTGCAGCGCTTTTTATTTTGGTGTAGTTCCAAGAGTGTAATTTTGCTTTTGTTAAAAAAATATTTCTACAGCTGATGTCAAAGAAATTATGAGAATGTAGGTGCTTTTAACAACACAGGTTCCAGGGCCCCACACCATTGATGATCTATCAGAAGAGCTAAGGAGAGACCCAAGGATTTGCATGTTAACCACTTCCCAGGTGATTTGTATGCACCATGGAGCCTGAGAATTGCTTATATATTCAGTCCAAAGCACTGAAAAATACCACTGGCCTAACCTCTGTCTAGTTGGCCTTTAATTTGTCAAAAAACAAAACCATATATATCTCAGCCAGTTACCACCATGCTCTGAAGAATGACGTCCTCCCTTCCCCCAGTGGCATCCCCATCAACACCTCTCTTTTCTGGTCTCCACACCTCCAGCAGCCTCCTTCTCTGGGCCTTGCCTCCCCATTTCAGCCCTTCCTCCCCTCCCACCCCATTCCCCAAAAAGTGGCCAGAGGTTTTTGAAAAATGAAAATAAGGCCCTATTTTTTTCCTGCCTAAAACTCTCCAATGGCTTTCTGTAACACTCACTAAAATTCAGACACTTCTCTTGGGCTGCAAAGCAACACAGGATGGAACCTCTGCCCACCTCTCCTCTCAACCTCACTTTACACCATTCTCCCCTTGCTTTCTGCTGGTCCTTGTGTGCCTGCCACAGATGCTTTCTTTCAGATCCTCTAGCATGGTAAACCTGCTTCTCCCTTAGGGCTTTTGAACTCTGAACTGAATGGGCTAAACTTGGGAGGGTATAGTCAGAAAAGAGCTTTATTCTTTTCCAACCAGTGCTCTGGGAAATACTCAGCTGACTTGCAATGAGAAGTAACTAGGCCATAGTGATCTAATGTGTGGTATGATGAATACAGACAATAATGCACTATGCAGTAATCGTGTCAAGTGATAAATATCACAACAGCAATCATATTACAACATATAAGTGTATCAAAGTAGCATGTTGTACACCTTTAAACTTACACAATGTTATGTCAAATGTATTCAATTAAAAAAATGCTCTCCCCCTCCCACTCAAGCTATGTCAGACAGTGCTCTTCGCCTTCTGCTCACTTTCTAAATAAAAAAAATGTCACCTCACCCCCAGTGTAATGCTTGTTGCCTCTCCCTTGCTCAGATCTAGCCCTGTGCTCGGAACTGGCAGGAGGAGGCAGCTCAGATGTCCTCATTCCCTCCTCCTCTTCATGCCATCTCCTCCTACCTACCACCTGGCTCCCCTGGCTGGGGACAAAGTGCAGAGAGATTAGCAAAAGAGATGTGGTGGCTGGTTTACATACCTGTGTTGTCTTCACTTGAATTGTCTCTTGCTTTCAAATGCCCTCTGTCATAGCTGACACCAAGATGTTAGCTCTTCCGTGCACAGTACACCATACATTCTTTAGAGCCATCTCCACCACCACCCGGACCACCATACTGCGCTGTCCCCTGATGTGAGCAATGCATTCTCTGACTGGTTATTCAGATCTCCATAGTTCCTCCATCCACGACACACCCTTGGGACCCTCTCTCTCAGCACACAGCCTTTGGGTGAAGCCCTCAGGCAGTCTCAAGCTATGCTGCCTCCACAGAGGCCCACATGGTCCTTGGGTACTTTCTCACACTGGTGCCCCACCAACCCCTGAGCTGTGGTGTCATTCCCTGCTGTTCTCTCCCTTCACCTTACCATTTCCAACTTCCCCAGCCAGCTTCCCATCTTCAGACTTCTGCAATCAAGGTTTGGGCAACAGACTCTTTGCAACCTAAATCCCAGATCCTCCAAGAACTACCCTTCGCATTTCTCTGATAGCAGCAGGAGGCAGATCTGAGTTTCTGTAAGCAAGTCCTGAGAGAGGGCATAGGATTCCAGTTTCCCGTTCTTGCAAACACCCCCTCACCCACCCAAAGTGTTCAATTACTGCTTCCTACACATGACTTAGAGGAGGGACCAGGACTAATCCCTTCTCCCCACAGAAAAAGGAAAAGAAAATGCCATGGCACTTTCTTCCCTACAAATACACTTCAGAGCAGGCTGCACTCAGTGACTCTCTAGCGATTTCTTATACACAGTCTTGTATAAGCAGCATGCCCACCTCCCAGCAAGTCCCAGGGAGGATGTTTCTGGTAGTGGGCTATAGAATTAAAGGAGACTCTTATCACCCTCTACTCTCAGTTTTGAGAATTCAGTCACCCTAAGAAGAAAGCCCTAATTCCGTAGGCTGTTCCGTTCCCATTGCTTCAGTTATCCATCACTGTGTGACAAACTATCCCCAGAAGTGGTGACTTAAAATGACAAGTTACTCTTTCTCACAATTCTGTGGGCTGATTCACCTCAGCTGGGCAGTTCTTCTCTTCCATGGGGAGTGTGTTCAGCACTGGGTTGTGTGCAGCTGCACTGGTGTGGAAGGCTGATGAAGTCTTGACTCATGAGTCTGGAACCCAGATGTAGCTCCGCGGAGCCCCTCTTTGTAGCTTGGGCTTCCTGACAACATGGCGGCTTCAGAGTCGTTGCATTTATGCAGAGGCAGCTGGCTTCAAAGAGGGATAGCAGGAGCTGCCAGACCTCTTCAGAACTAAAGTCCTGGAACTGGAGGTCACCAGGCCAGCCCAGATTCAAGTGAAGGGAAAGAGACTCCACCTCTGGTTAGGAGCATTGGTGTGCCCATACAGGAAGAGAAGGGTTGGTGGGAGCCATCTTTGGAGACTGTTTATCATACTGACCTCTTTGCCTAGAATGTTCTTTTTAACATGGCCCCTGGCCTCCTTCTCACCATACAGTTCTCAACCCAAATGTCCTCACCAAGCCCATCACCAATACCACCCATCCCACATAACCTTACAGTCATTCTGGTTCACTTTCTTCATTTCCTGTTCTTTGTTTATTGTATTTTGCCATTATTTATTATATTTTTTTATTATCTATTTGTATACTGTCTATCCTTAACGCCCCTCTGCCCCCTGGAACATCAGCTCCCTAATAGAAAGGAATTTGGCTTCCTTATTCTCTGTAGTCTCTTTATCATCTAGAAAAGATACGGGATTCTGTAACTCTTTGTCAATAAATAACACCTAGCTCAGTTCTCCCATGTTCAAAGCCAGCTCCCAGTAACAGTGGCTGATGGACACAAATGTCTTTATATCCATCTAAGGTTTCATGGTAGAGTAGCATTTTTAGAACATTCATTTCATTTATTATTTTTTTCTCTACAATAATAGAGACAATTTCTCAGTGGAAGTTTGAAATAAAATCAGTGTTCTGACTCTAACAACACTTCGGATTTTTTTTTTTTTTTTGATAAAATGACCTCAGGTTTAATGAAACTTCTGAATTTCAATGAACAGAATTTTTTCCCCTGGGCAAAGTTAAGGGAGAGCATTCATGTTACACCTTTGATTTTCTTTCTCATCATAGTTTGATGTTATAGTAAACTAACATCATTAAGGGGACATACCTTTAGGTGGGAATCAACAACCTAGAGCTTTTATGCAATTATTTTTGGAGGGATAGTAATAATAACAACAGCTAAATGTCTTAAGCACTTACTTTGTGCCAGGTCCTGGGCTAACTGCTTCATGTGGGCCAACTCTTGGGTTATTCTAAGCATAAGGACAAGAAAAGTCTTCCACTGTCTTTGTGCAGGTGTCTGTCACCTCCAGAAATACACCCTTTATGAGTTTCACCCTTTGAACAACTTCCCTCCTGGTCCTCTGCAAACTCTCCAAGAAAAGGGACTCTGACCTACAAGATACTTAAATTCCCTGATAGCAGCAGGAGGCAGATCTGAGTTTCTGTAAGCAAGTCCTGAGAGAGGGCATAGGATTCCAGTTTCCCATTCTTGCAAACACCCCCTCACCCACCCAAAGTGTTCAATTACTGCTTCCTACACATGACTTAGAGGAGGGACCTTAGAACAACTGTGTTATAATATACCTTACTTAAAGTGGTCATAAGACTCAAACATTTCTTTCTTACTTTGAAATGTTAGTCAACTCTTACCCTCAAAGTAGTGTCTGTCTACTTCATCAAGAAATACCAATTATTTGAGCATTAGTTGTCTCTTTTAAATTATATTTCTATTTAATGACATCTTTCTGCAAAGAAGTAAGGACATTTGCAAGCTCAATGATTTATACTTCTTATTATGTATACCTGTTAATACCTTAAATAACAAACTTTGAATGTGAATATGTAATTATATGATATGTTAAGTGTTGTTCTAAATACCACTTTTTGTTAAAATCCTCCCAAACCATATAAGTGTGTTCTGGCCTTATAAATTGACCAGTGTGCCCAGGCTTTTCACAAATGCCATCCCATAAGGCAAAGAACAGAGAAATGCTTGGAAATACACCCATCCAGTGGTTGCCTCTCAATGCCCATAACTGAGCTGACTATTCCATGCTGAAAACTATGGTCTCGAGGTCACTGTTCATCTAATTGATGGCTACTGTCTTCATCACACCGCTGTTAGCTCATCAAGAAGATAGTTAATAAACTTGGCAATATACATTGCATTAACTTTTTTGCCCTAAAGTTAATAATGAGATTATTTTTAAATGTGCTTTTGATGTGCAAAGCTTCCCTAATAAATATGATTAACTAAAATAAGTTGAGAGGAAGACCATCAATTCAATGAAGATTGCTTAACATTAGGCCGTAGGTTTAAATTTGAGTAAAAGGAAATTTAGTGTCTGTACTTCATGGCTCTTAAAGAGCATTTGGCTGTGACCCAGACACTGAGCTTTACCTTTGTTGAGCTAAGCCAGGAAAACACTGAGTTATGCATCAACAGGATGGTCTTCAGTGGAGCATTATTCAGGGATTTATTTTTGCATACAATACAATATTGTATTGCATACAATACAATGTTCTTTTTTCCTTTTCTTCATATCAAAATGAGCATTATGATTCTTTGCAAGAATAATAATAGAACATATTCTAAGACTAAATCAATGAAGGGAATAAACAATGTTGAAATAATAGACTCCTAAGATCAAAATGTGTTTTATTAAAGAAACTTTGTCCCAAAAGTTATGTGAATTTCATATTAAATATTAAACCTTTCTAAAATCTATTTACTCAATTTTTCAAAAACAGCACAATGTAAAATGCACTTGTTGTTACTACTACAACTACCTTCACTGCAACCATCTCTAAAATTCATCCTTCTGAGTGCTAACATTTTAGTCCTTATTGACTTAATCAATATTAGACAAACTCCAACAATAAAAATTAGCTATATGACATTTAGAACAAGAAGGATTATACCAATCAGTAGGAACACATTTGGTGATAAAATCCTCCTTATTTTAGTTTTGGTAAGTTTTATTAAGACAAAATAGTCCTGGATTTAAACTTGCTATCATTTGTCCAGGTCTAAAATAATGTTTAAAAAAATATTTTTATATAGTTAAACTAGTCACTTCCTCCTGTGTCCATCAAATGACTATAATGACCATAATGATGATATCAGTTTGGGGATGATGGCGAACACCTTTGAAGAGAGGAAATTAATTTATATTTGAATGGGATCCATTTTTTTTTCAAGTACAAAATCAGCACTCTCTGCCCTCTTAGCACAAAATGTACTTGCTGGGACAGGAAAATTTCATTCAGGCTTCCTGGACTCAGCCTCCCCTCTGATTCAATCTTGGCTGAAGGGGAGAATCAGAGTAGATGTCATAAAGGAGGAGCCTCTAGTCTCCTCTTGTTTTAGAAGAGAGAGGACAACTTCTACAGCAGCTTCCTCCACCAGACATAATCTCCATTCACTAAGTGCTTTAACGGGTTCCATTTCTTCATTAGATGACAGACTCTAGGCATCTGGAGTATTTGTCAGAGAGGAATTTCTACTTTCAAGAACAGCTACCCGAAGTATTTTTGAGCCAAAGTACTCTTTCTCTAGATTTCACGAGAACACGAATGGCACCACAAAGCTTTTGTTTTCAAAACTCTCATGACTAAGTCAATAAATATTGTCTTGCTCTTCAAGAACAGCTACACAAACTCTTCTTGAGCCAAAGTACGTTTTCTTTAGATTTCTACAAATGAGGGAATGGAAGTATAAACGTTTTGCTTTCAAAACCCTCACGTTCAAGTCAATAGATTAATTTAAAGTCTATAAGCTACTGAACTAAGGAGAAGATAGACATAAGAGGAGTTGAGGGGGCCCAACTGAAACAGGAAAACAAACAAAAAGCCACATTTCTATCTTCCAGTTGCTGATATCTGGTGGGGGAGAAAGACATGCTCTAACAGTCTGGTATAAACTGAGCTGTGATAAGTCTTACAAGGGAAGCTCAATCTCATTGGGGCTGATGGGAATGCGTGTATCTGGGAAAGCTTTCTGGAGTGCTGGCAATTCGGTTGAAGCTTCAAGGTCTATAACAATGTGGAAGAGAATTACGGACCCAGGAAAGAACTTGCACAAAGTCCCAGCAACTTGAGATCTCAAATTCCATTCTAGGAAGTAGGCTACAGTGGATGCTGTGGGATAAGTGGAAGATATAACTGCAAAAAGAATGGAAGGTCTTTCTCATTTTTTTGTGACTCTTTTTTTGTCATTACTATTCAGAAGGACATAAACATACAGTCCATTCCCAGAATGTGTCATACTACAGTAACACTACCCAGAATCCAGAAGTTGATGCCCAAAGGTTCATGCATCCCCGTCAGCCCCTCATCCTGTAATGAGTCCATCGCAGGGGGTCCCAAGTCAGTCTCCTCTCTATAGCTTCCAATATTCTTTCTCTTCACCGTGGTTTTCTAGAGGTGGGGCCTGCAAACTTTTTCTAAAAAGGGCCAGATGGTAAATATTTTAGGTTTCGCAGGCTAAAGAGTCTTTGTCACAACTACTCAATGCTGCTATTGTAGCATGAAACCAGCCATGGACAATACAGAAACGATTGGTGTGGCTGTATTTCAATAAAACTTTATTTAGAAAGCAGATGGCAGACCAAATTTGGACCATCTGTTGTACTTTATGGACCCCTGTTACAGGTCCCAACTCCTCTGCCTTCTCCAAAGAATCTTAGTTATTCCTACTCTCTGTCTCCAGTCCGGATTATTAGTTATTTGAAAGCAGCAGATTTCCCACCTTGAGGAATCTGGGGCAAGATCTAATTTTGGAGGCAAGGATGAAAAGAAATTGGTCTTTCTTATCTAACCCTCAAGATGAAGGTTTGTCAAGAAGACAAACTTTTTTAGCATAACCATAGAGTGTTACTGTGGTTGCTTTATCTCTCTTTTTTCTAGTTTTACCAAAGATAGCTTTCTGCAAATTTAGCTCCTTTGGGTCAGGGCTTGAGAATGTAACTAGCTGTATACTATATACCAGGAAGGAGGTCAGCCAGACGTGGAAGGATGAGAGAGGAAGAAAAATACCATTTTACTGTATTTGTAATCTCCAAACCTAGTTACTGAGTGCCTATCATTTATCAATCCACTGATTTTCCTCTAATTTAAATTATTATAACATAGGAACAAAAAAACCGAAGCATTTTAACTTTATATAGAATGGAGAATATTGAAGGTTTTTGAGCACAGGAAAGATGTGTTCAGAATTTCTTAAGGAAATATAATTATGATAATAACATATAATAAAGACTGGAAGCAGAAGAACCAGTGTGCTTTAGTTAAAAAGTCTCAGTGCCTGCCAGAAGTTTGAGGGGATGGAGGGATGTACAGGCAGAGCACAAGTAGTGAAACTACTCTATACGGTATTATAGTGGGAAATATATCTCATACATTTCTCAAAACCCACAAAATGTACACCACCATGGATAAACCCTAATGTAAACTATGGACTTTGGGTGATCATGATACGCCAATGTAGGTTTTTTTTAAAGATTTTATTTATTTATTTGAGAGAGAGAGAGAATGAGAGACAGAGAGCATGAGAGGGAGGAGGGTCAGAGGGAGAAGCCGACTCCCTGCCGAGCAGGGAGCCTGATGTGGGACTCGATCCCAGGACTCCAGGATCATGACCTGAGCCGAAGGCAGTCGCTTAACCGACTGAGCCACCCAGGCGCCCTATGCCAATGTAGGTTTATCAACTGAAACAAATATACCACTCTGGTGTAGCATGTTGATAGTGAGGGAGGCTGTGCCAGTGTAAGGGCAGGGGGTATGTGGGAAATCTCTGCACCCTCTGCTCAATTTTGCTGTGAACCTAAATTTGCTCTAAAAATTAAATTATAATTTTTTAAAGTCTCTGACAAGGAATAACCCCAGCCTTAACTTGTCAGACAGCATACATAAATGTCATTGAAGGTCTGGCAAGGTACCATTAGAAGGGCCACAAAGACAAAATTTCCAAAAGGAGAGTATGGTTGGAAGAGATACAAGAAGTTTGCTTTAAGATTACAGTCTAGACCCAGTGCAGCTCTGTGGTCAAGCAGTATGCAGATTGTATTTTCCAAGATGGCTGCAATAAGACTCCCCATCCAACATGTCTCTTCCTGTGTGATGCTCACACTCCTCCCATAGAGCGTGGAGGTTTTGTTTCTCTCCTTGAATCTTGGCGGGGACTGTGATGCTATGTGATGCTATGGAATTTCCAAGGCTAGGACATGAAAGGCCATGCAGATTTCACCTGGTCCTCTTGGCACACTCATTCTGGAACTTAGCCACTGTGCTGTGAGAAACGTAGCAAGACCACAGAGAGGCCAAGTGTAACTTTCTGGCTAATGTTCCAGTTAAGGTCCCAGCCAATAGCCAGCAGTAACCTCCTGACACAGGGAGTAGGTGAGCCACAAGATGACTCTAGCCCCAACACCATCTGCTACAATAGCATGAGATGCCCCCAGGCAAAAACTGCTTAACTGAGCCCAGTCAATACCCAGAATAATGAGAGAAAACAATAAAGGGATTTTTGTTGTTTTGATGTGACTCCTTTTATGGCATTAAATAAGTACAATGGGTATAAAAAGAGAAGAAGCCCAGGTGGGTGGTTGTTGCTATTTAATAAACCAGTAGAAAATAATAGCTAATAATATCATACCTAGTTCTTATGTTCACTTTTTATATTCTGATCAAATGGACCATGATCTCTTTTAAGGATCACCATATTGCCCAGCTTTCTTAACTGTACTACCAGGATTGACAGGATCCTGCTTTCTCCACAGCAAATGGCCTACAGAAGCGAGAAGATGGGATAATACACATTATCCTCAAATTATTATCCATATAGTTAATTTAAAAATAAAAAATAGGGGCGCTTGGCTGGCTCAGCTAGTGGAACCTGTGACTCTTGATCTCAGGGTTGTAAGTTCAAGCCCCAGGTTGGGTGTAGAAATTACTTAAAAATAAAATCTTTAAAAAAATAAAAATAAATAAAAATTAAAAATACTGCTCATCCCTCCATAGGTACTAGGCTGACAGAATCAAGGTATCAAATCCTAGAGATTCATTTTTAAGAGTAACCTCACAAAAATTACCTCTTTATTTTTAACATATTAATTCATCTTTTACTTTTTTTTACTGATGCAGTCACATATCTCCTGGGATCACTTCCAAACTTGATAAGGCCCTGTGGCATGTACTTAAACCTAATATAGCAGCAATTCCAGTGACCTATCATTCACTTGGATGCAACGAAATGCATGACTTAACAGGGTCACATTCTTGGGCTAATGCTACTCCCCAGTCTGACAATGGGCAGCTGCATGAGCTTGTCCAAAGATACAGAATGTGGCCACTCCTGCTTCCAGTCAACACTGGTCCCCTTCATTCTCTGCAAACAAAATTCCCTCCCACTTTAGGGCAAAGAATAATATCACCTCTCTGACTTCTGCTGCACATTCCTTCCTCTCACACAGTTTAAGAAGAATGTGTCTTTTCTATTCAAAGCCAAAATCTTCATCTCTCTTCCTAAGGCCACCCCTTTCCACCATCTCAGAGATAGTCCCCATAAGTAATTCCCTCTTTCTGATATCTTCAGCTTCTCCCTCTCTCCTGACTCTTGACCCTCTGTCTATAAAATTAAAAACCTTTACCATTCTAGAGAATAAGTCCTCCTTGTGCTCCCATACCTTTAGATGCCTCCCCATCTTCCCTTTTCAACCAACCTTCTTGAAAATGTTGTTAGTATTTGTTTTCCCTTGCTCAATCCTATTCATTCCTTGTTCTGATGACATCTGGATATTGACCATATCATTTGAATTGTTAGGTTCACCAATGACCCTCTGAAATTATTTCCAGTCTTACTGAACTTGATCTTTGTGTCTTTAGAGATTTTCCACCATTCCATCCTTTGTAAATAATCTATCTTCCCTGATTTCCATATCACTCTCTGCTAATTGGACTTCTCTTTCTTCCTACCCTTCTTCCTTCTTTCCCTCAACAACATACAGGGTCTTCTATCAGTCAGCTCAGCCGTCATACAGACTATCATAAATTGGGTGACCTATACCAGAAATGTATTTTCTCACTGTTCTCAGAGGCTAGGAGTCCCAGATCAAGACACCAGCTGATTCCGTTCCTGGTGAGGGTTCTCCTGGCTTGCAAATGGCCACCTTCTTGTTATGTCCTCACACGGAAGAGAACTCTCTTCCTCTTCTTCTAAGGCCATCAGTCCCATTAGATGAAGGCCCCATACTTACGACCTCACTTAACCTTAATTACTTCCTAAATATCCTATCTCCAAAAAGAGTCACATCGGAAGTTAGGGCTTCAACACAGGAACAGGGGAGGAGGGGACATATATTACGTATATACATACATTACATATATATACATATATGTAATATGTATAATATATATACATATACATAATATGTATAATTTGTTGGCTTTTGTTTTCATGCTTGTTATTTCAGGGCCTAAGATGGATGCTATAGTTATAATGAACTCATCCTCAGATATCTTCCTTGAGAGGCTGAAAACAAGCAAATCTATGTGCTGGGTCTTTTTTTTTTTTTTTGAGCAAGAAAAACAATAGCAGCCCTCAGCCTTCCCCTTATTTTTTCCTGGCCAGCACTGCCTCACATATCACTGGCAAAGGTGAATTTCCATGATTGGCTCAGCTTAATCACTACCCATTTTCCTGAGACAATGGAGGGGTGTTATTCTACAACACACAGGGGCTTAGTGGCATGCAGGCAGGAGGACACAGATTCCTTCCATCTTCCTCACTACATGCTCTTGGTCTTCCTCATAATATCCTCTTACTTCAATTAGCCCCTGAAGTGTTGTTCTTCCCCAGGACTTCGTTCTTGTATGGCTATGCTCTATACACCTCTTTTCCCAGTTAACCTCATTTACATTCACTGTTTGCATTAGGCCTTAAACATAAACCCCCAAATCCTTTCCTCTAGTCTAGATCTCCTTTTTGGCTAAGGTCACACATATCCAAAGGTCTTCCTGGCATGTCTACCAGGATTTGCGACAGACATCTCAAAGTCAACATGTCAAAAAGAGAAATCATTGTTTCTGCCCTTATTTGCTATTCATTTTCCAGCTCTTTTTTTTTTTTAAAGATTTATTTATTTATTTTGAGAGAGCGAGAATGAGAGAGAGAGAGAGTACATGAGTGGGGGAGGGTCAGAGGGAGAAGCAGGCTCCCCACTGAGCAGGGAGCCCGATGCGGGACTCGATCCCGGGACTCCGGGATCATGACCTGAGCCGAAGGCAGTTGCTTAACCAACTGAGCCACCCAGGTGCCCCACATTTTCCAGCTCTTTAGTATTTTCCCTATTGTTTGGTGGTAGCACCCCAGAACCATTCACCCAAACAAACAAACCACTATCATCTCAGGTGCCTCCTTCTTCCTTCTATGTCTAGTTACCAATTCCTGTTGTCTCCTTTCTACATATCTCACAAATTTCCACCCTTCTTTCATCCCCACTGCCACTGCCTTGCCCCTGTGGCTTCATTTCCTACCTCTTCCCTTCTGTCTTATTACATTTATCAATCCAGGACCCACTAACATTAATGTGTACCTTTGTTCATATATCCTCCATCACTACAAAACTTAAAGGTACAAGAGGACAAGGACCTTCTCTTCCACATTTTTGTACCTATTGCAATTACAGCAACCTGATGCATAAGTTCAATTCAGCTGCCCCAACTCATGCATACAGAAATAATAATGCAGTGTTCTTACACCAGGCTTTCTTTCTCATCTCAGCATAAGATATTTGAGAGAAGAACCTCTATTGTTCACCTCCTTTCTACCTTCTCAAAATACCAAGTATAGCACTTTACGCCAGTGATGACAGAAGCATTCAAAAACATTAATAGATTAAATAACTCCTGAAAGCAAAGGATATTTTCTATTGTTGTGGATGGACATGGCATTAATTTATTTTTCCATTTTTCATACAGTCTCTTTTCTGTCTGCATTGCACCTGGACTCCCCAGAGTTGGTCACCATCGGAGTGTTTGAATTTCCAAAATGAAGTCTTGGCTCAGTTCAGGTCCATGGTGTCTTCTGACTCTCATGTCTTATGATTCTGTGATTATAAGATTACTGAGAGAAGCAAGTTCATTTTGACATAAATAAGCCCATTAATTGGGTAAGGGAAAGTACGATCCCTGATGATGTGCTCAACTAATTGGCTCAAAAAAATGTAAATGGCTTATTTTTCGCAAAATGAGATAAATTGCAGTCTGTGAAGGTTTCGATGGCATAAGTTTCTCTTTGGAAAACACTATTTAAGAACAGCAATGTATTCCTTTGAATTTGGGTCACAGTTCGAACGCATAACATCTATGACTCTATTGGAACTACTGGGATAAATCATAGCCACTTCCTTTCTTCAATGAAATTTTATCAGCGTAATGACTATTTTCAATTATTTAAGCTAAATAATGAAAACTAAGATATGATTGAAATACTAAAAGACAATTGATCATACCACATTTAAACATATTTTGACTAAGTTGAGTGAAATTTGCTTTGTTTCTAAAAACAACTTAAATGATTTTTAATTATGCCAACTGGAGTAGCCACTCTGGAAAACAGTATGGAGGCTCCTCAAAAAGATAAAAATAGAACTACCCTACAATCCAACAATTGCACTACTAGGTATTTACCCAAGGAATACAAAAATACCAATTCAAAAAGATATATGCACCCTGATGTTTAAAGCAGCATTATCTACAATAGCCAAATCATGGAAACAGCCGAGTGTCCACTGACTGATGAATAGATAAATAAGATGTGGTGTATACAGACACACACACACACACACACTGAAAAATTACTCGGCCATAAAAAAGAATGATATGGCTGGAGCTAGAGAGTAGTATGCTAAGCAAAATAAGCCAGTCAGAAAAAGACAAATACCACATGATTTCACTCATATGTGGAATTTAAGAAACAAAACAAATGAGCAAGGAAAAAAAAGAGAGAGAGAGGCAAACCAAGAAACAGACTTAACTAACAGAGAACAAACTGATGGCTACCAGAGGGGAGGTGGGCAGGGACATGGGTGAAATAGGTGATAGGGATTAAGGAAGGCACTTGTCATGATGAGAACTAGATGTTGTATGGAAGTGTTGAATCACTATATCGTACACCTGAAACTAATATTACACTGTATGTTAACTAACTGTAATTTAAATAAAAACTAAAAAAAGAAAAAAGATTTTTAATTACTTTGTTACAAATAAAAAATAAATAAGTTATCCCTCTAAGGAAGTTCTTATTTTCATCTCATTATTGACATTCTTCTTACTTTGAAAATTTCACACCTGAAATTATCATCTTTACTCATAAATTTGCTTTATACTTCTCAAGGTATGAGGAGCGATGTCCTTTCTGATCTATTTAACTACATCTAAACCACATGTTAATCTCATGAGGTCGATAAACCAGACATAATTTCACAGATGAGGAAACCGTCACCTTTATCCAATATCACATGATTATGAAGTGACAGAACCAGAACAAGACTCAATATTTCTGATATTTTAGTCTAGTGATCTTTGAAACCTGGCAACCATTCTAAACTCAAAAAATAAATCTCTCCTTGCCTTTTGTAGAATGGCACTAGAACTGTACTTGGGATATCCAAAGTTTAAAATTTCTTGTAGGATTTTGATTACTTTTTTCTTTTTGGCATTTCAGTTTTGAAACAGCAACCCATGGGAAGTTATCCAAGGTTTATACAGTGAAAATTTTACTTCTCAGGACTTAGGAAAGTCTAGCCAATATTTTCAAAATAGAAAAAAAAAAAACCAAACCTGTTCTTCATGTAATATTCATAAGACAAATGAATTTTTAAAACTTGCAAAGATGGCTGAGTTATAACTTCACAAGCTATATTTCAAAACATGTTAGAGGTCTTCAGCTTGTGGCCATCACAAAATAACTTGTGAACAGACTAATCTTCTTACCAGAGACAACTATAATGCTGGACAAAATATAGAAAATGATTATTTTGAGATGTTAGACATAGACAACATAGATCTATGATCCCTGAGAAAAAGAAACATAAAATGAACATCACAGTTATACCAGCTTTCTGCCTGGAGGCACTCTACAAATGGTAGAGCAGGGGGGAGGAGCCAAAGAGAGTGTAGCAGTCTCACCGGGCTGAGTAAACAGATACCATAGCTCTGGGCTACCGAGGCGGTTTGAAAGAGTGGTGCAGGAATGGAGACAAGAGAGCCATGCAGAAAAGAAACTCCAGAATTCTGCATATGGTTCCTGGTCTTTGGTCCAATACAAAACTGTGTATGCATGAGGCAAGAATCTAGAAGATGGGGCAAAAAACAAGTACTGAAGAAAGAAAAATTACTAAGGAAATCGGAGCTGAGCAACTACTAGAACTCACCCAGGCTGGGAGAGATTTGAGTCCTAACCAGTTGGAGTGGAGACACCTCATAAAATAACCCTGACATTCAACAGAGTCCCAGGGAAAGTCATGCTAATCTAGTTCCACAGTAAAAGCTACTCTAAAATTTTCCTCACAAATCTTAACAATAATCCTTGAAAGTGTCAGGCTTAATTAACTATCTGCTAGAACAAAACTCAATATTCTATTAAGAAAGAAGATAAAAGCCAGCTATTCAGCAACATAGCATCCATAGAATCTAGCATATAATAAAAAATTACTAGACATTGTGAAGAAGCAGCAAAACATGATGCAGAACCAAAAGAAGTCAGCCAATACAAAGTAAAATAGTTCATTTTTAGAAACATGGGATGAATTGCAATTTTTGAATGCTTAGTAAGTATACATTTTTAGGAAAGGACTATTTTCTAAAATATATGAAGTGATAAAGAGTAAATCTTAAAAGAAGTCAGGAAAAAAATTATAAGAGTGACTGCTAACCTTATTAGAAACAAAGCAAGCCAGATGGCATTACACTGGCATATTTAAAGTACTAAAAGGAAAAACCAAACTCTAAAATCTTACGAAAATAGCTTTCAAAAATGAAGGAAAAATAAAGAAATTTTTAGACAAGCAAATGCCAAAAGAATCTGCAACCAACAGATAAGAACTACAAGATATATTAAAGGAAGTTCTTCATACTAAAAGAAAATGAATGATATTAGACAGAAATTCAGTCTACACAAAGGAACGGAGAATTCCAGAAAAAACTAAATATGTAAATAAATATAAATGATTATTTTCTTTTAAAAAAAGTTTACTTATTTTTAGTAATCTCTATACCCAACATGGGGCTCGAGCTCATGACCTCAAGATCAAGAGTTGCATTCCCTTCTGACTGAGCCGGTTCAGCACCCCTGGTTTTTTTCCTATTGCTTAATTCCAGAAAGATGGAAATGTACTATTATAAGTATACATATACTTATATACATATAATATGTTTTATATATAATATATATTTATTTATTTATATTTCTGTAGACTGTGATATGTCAAGGATGCATGGTAAACTGAAGGGTAACTAGGTTAAAAAAATAAATAAAAGAGGCAAAGCTAAAAGACCCGTAGAGGACATAAAATAGAATCCTAAATAAAACTTGCTCCAAAAGAAAGCAGCAAAAGAGGAACAAAGAACAAAGATCTAATGGGACCAAAAAAAAAAAAAAAAAAAAAAAGAGCAAATACAAGATGAGATATTTAAACACAATCATATTTATTACAATTACATTAAATGGGACTGACTCTAGTTAAAGGAAAAGATCACTGGACTGGATTTTTTTAAAAAAACAATATGGCTTCTTATAAGAGAGAAAAGAATGAAAAAAGATATTCCACTCAAATATTCATCGTAAGAACGCTGAGCTGCTATGCTAATATTAGATGAATTA